>NC_143584.1:80999586-81299586 GCF_048544385.1 Mastigoproctus giganteus
CAACACTATCCAAGATGCGATGCGCCTAGTAGAAATTCTGCGCTTCTGTAGAAATCGAAATAGTGTAAAGAATCGATACAATTTTGTTCCCTATGCCTAGGGAACTCCATCTTGCTAGGTCAGAATAAGCCCGAGTCTGTCATGTACTCGCGTTACGTCGAATTCTGCACAACCATCTAAAAATTCATGTTATCCAAGAGCACATTAAACAGGGCAGGGCAAGCCAGGTAATTTTGACATGATTTTTGGGGCTTGGTGTAAGACAGCCCAGGCATAATGCCTTGCTCAGGTCAGATGAGGCACATTTCCATCTGTCTGGCTATTTGTGAATAAGCAGAATTTTCGCTAATGGGCCTTATAAACTTAAACAATATCCTCTGTGACCGATATTCAAGTGACTCTAGATACCCCACAAGTAAGGGCATCCAGAATCAAAGCGACTGTTTTTGTGTAATCCGCTGGCACTGTTGGCCTCTCTCTCTCTCTCTCGATACAGGGAGAACGGGCTGAGATCGTTACTTCTGAGCAGTACAAGTTCATAGGGAAATCTTACTACAAAACGTAAACACAAAATAAAACAAAATGTTTTTCATGAATATTTTATTGTGAACAGCGTCGCCGAAGGCGAATATTTGATATTTTTGATATTTATTATTTTATATAATAGGCATCCTGGAATGCAAATTCCGAGTATCCAATAGAAATAGATCTACCACCTTAATAATTTGCATAATGTGCGGCTCCGCACATTATGCAAATTTTTCATGCCTATAAAATCACGGGTTGCGACCACATCACTTCATTCCCGTTTTTTTGGCTTGCTCAGTGGGATAGCCTCATCTCAGGATGGCAGCAAGTCATCGTCGTTCAGATGATTCTTTGAGATGGCAGGCCGTTAGACGACTTGAAGCCAGGTCATTGGTAACAAAGATTTCCTAGGAGTGGCAGTCGTGACTGTGCGCATCAATATATATTGCTGAATACGATCAAACCAGTATAGTAAACCAGAATCACAGATGAGAGATTCATAATCTAGAAGAATCTAATAAATGTTCTATACAAACTTGCTTGCCACAAAAGACCGGTTCTCCTAGTTGTGGAGCTTGGAAATGCGAAGAGACTTGATTGAAGTGTTTAAGGCTTTATACGAACTGAGCAGCAAACTTAATGATGATGGTATTATAACCAGTGGCAGATTCAGGGTGGGGGCACGTTCCCTTGTCGTTTTTCGGAGAATATACACCAATCGCTTAAATTCCCTTTAGCTAATTTTTTTTTTTTTTTAGTGATCACCATTCTAGTTCGAGGCGTCACGCAGTTTGGTCGTGCGTAATGTTTACTTCATAGTAATTCAGACTTTAGCTGTGCGCCTGTGTCCACCAGTCACATTACGTTTGAGTGTAATTCCCCCCCCCCCTGTTCTGTACATTATTTTGTGCCTCGTTTGTCACAAACAAGGCACAAAAATGGTGCCCCATCTGTCATTTTTTTTTCTGGATCCGCCACTGATTATAACCCTTTCTCAGATAATGCAGACAAAGGGACATAAACCGAAACCAAAAACGGTCTGGGGGCAGATGTGCGAAAATTTGCTTTCAGCCAGAGTAACTGATTGTCGAAACAACTACCATTTGATGTCGTCCCAGTGGTAGTTCGAATAAATTTAAGAAGAGTTAGACAAATTATTATTAGAATAAACAGATAATATTAAGCTTGCTACCTTACATCATTTGTCAGTACTACTAATAATAATAATAATCGATGTGAGAAGTATGATCTCCTTTCTACGTCGGGACGAATAAAACTCTAGGTAAGTCAACTTTTTAAGGCAGGTACGCATTTTTAATATGATTTAAAAAACTTAACTTACTACCAAGCATTAATCCTAGAAATCTGATGTTATCTGTTACCAGGATAATAAGGTTAGAAATTTAAATGTTCGGGGCATGCATGAAGTTTGTGAGGTCTACAAAACTTAATAGCAACTGCTTTCTGATGTGACAGGTGACAACTGTTGAGGCCGGCGTATTTTTGCATTCTTCAGGGGTAACTGACGTTGTTTTTCAATAGAACGCACGGTTTTGGAATGGCAGGAAAGAGGTAAATCATCTGCGTAAAGATAAATGTCAACTATTTGAATGTTTCTTGATAATTTATTCTAAAAGTAAAAACAATGATACAGTACCCCGTTTTCCTGGACAAATGTTGTAGAGACGATATGTTGATATCAAACTTGAAAGGAACGACTGGGGATAATATACGAGGGCTGTTCAATAAAGAATGATCATATATATATTTTTTTTCACAACATACGTTTATTAATCATCCATATTTTGATTTTAATCATCCATTTACTTTTAACATTTCTGCCATTCTTCAAAAACACGATGTAAGCCATTTTTTGACATTCGTTTGAGAATCGGCTCTGATGTCTTTACAACTTATGATCGCTGGAAACGTTTTCCTTGGAAATGTGGGAAAAATTGCAGGTCAGGGCTGTAGGGCGGATGAGGAACACATTTGACATTAATGATGGCCAAGTATTCGATGACAGTATGAGCAATATGAAGTCTTGCATAGTCGTCATGCAGCATCCACCCACATACGCGCAGTTGTGGTCGCTTGCGACGATTGTGATCCTGCAAAGTGTGCAGGTTCAGTTCTGCAGTAAGGTCCCTTAACAGTCATATGACATGGCACAACGTGCTGGTAAACAACTCCTTGAATGTCAAAAAAAAAAGAGATGACCAAAACTTTTCCTGCAGAAGCCACAAATTTTGCTTTTTTCGGTGTTGACGATGATGTAGAATTCTAACCAGAGCTTTGTTGCCTACTCTCGGGGTAGAAATGAAGAAGCCATGTCTCATCCGCCGTTATCACCTTCTGCAGAACCTTACCCATCTTCAGTAACCATTAGTTGCGGCAAACCTCCATGCGAACTTGCTTTTCCTAAGGTGTGAGTAGTCTAGGAAGCCAGCGTGCACAAGCACGTGTCATATGCAAATAGCATGGAGAATACCGTGCATGTTTCCTATTGATATTCTCGACATCTCTGCTGTTGCCTTACTGTTACACGACGATCTTCTCTCACGATTACAGAAGCAGTGTTATGGTTTCTGTGGTGATAACAGTAGTTGGAGCTCAGGACCGCCGATTTTTCGGATTGAATTACGTCCATCTTTAAACATTCTAAACCACCTGCGAGCTGTGCTATAGCTACCTTCAAATATAAAAGTAGCACAGCTCGCAGCTGTGTACTTTTTTATATTTGAAGGTAGAAACCACAGACAAAAAAAAAAAAACTATTAAACTGTATATGAAAATATATTAATACCTACTTTTAACAAGAGTAGCGGAAATAATATGCAATTATATTTAACATATGTATTATACATTAGGTTACAGGTATACCTATATTTTCGCATCACAGTTAATAGGAGTTGTCTACCGGGATGGGGAACTGTTTTATTCTCAAGTCACGGGCTGGAAAACATTGATCCAGAAATTTCTATGAAAAGGCGGTTCTGGCTAACTTCCTTTTTTTTTAATGATATTAAATGTTTATATATATATCTATATATAAACATATATTAATATGTTTAACATATTAATATGTTTAAAATAAAAATATATTAATAAGATATGCCAGATGCACCAAAACGCGCAAAGCAGCAGTAAAGAATGCAAAAGTTTATATATGTATGTAGGAATTGATAGGTCTGATAAATTTTGATAAACGTGCAGAGATGGGAGTGAAAAATACACAAATTGCCAAAAACTAAAAGGGTGAGGATAGTAGAAATAGGAAGTATTGTAGGTTTGTAAAAAAGAAAGAATGTGAAAATCCTATGTTATGAGGAATTAAGAAAATTATAGGCTGAATTGCAAAGCCAATTAGAGATGAGGGAACTGTAATGTAAAATGACTAATACAAAATGATTAAACAAATAAAATAAAATGTGAGATAGCTATCAACAGAAATGAGTGAGCAAATTTAGCTATAAGTCGAAAAGGGGGATAGCAAAAATGCAGAAATCTGATGATGGCTAAAGTAAATATTGATACATGGTTAGGCAATGTATCAATATTTACTGACCAAGTATCAATAGTTACTTCAGCTATCATCAGATTTCTGCATTTTTGCTATCCCTTTTTTTTGACTTATAGCTAAATTTGCCCAGCTATTTCACATTTTATTGTATTTGTTTAATCATTTTGTATTAACCATTTTACTTTACAGTTCCCTCGCCTCTAATTGGCTTTGCAAATTCAGTCTATAAATTTCTTAAGTCATCATAACATAGGATTTTCACATTCTTTCTCTTTTACAAACCTACAATGCATCCTATTTCTGCTATCCTCCCCCTTTCAGTTTTTAGCAATTTGTGTATTTTTCACTCCCATCTCTGCACCTTTATCAAAATTTATCAGACCTATCAATTCCCCCCCCCCCCACACACACACACACACACACACATATATATATATATATATACATATACAGTGTTTCAAAAGTGATGGTCAATAATTTAAAGGTGAACTGTACAGACTACAATATGCAAAAAAAAAAAAAAAAAAAAACCCTAGTAAACATGGGTCCTTAAGTGAATCGTTTTCGAGATATTTGCACATTTCTAGTTGGGATCCACCACTGACTTGTTTGTTTAGGTTAGGTTATACTCATTCTGTCCCTTTCCCCTCTCTCAATGCTCTGAGACGTAGCAGGCATACTAGTACTTGTCAAAGGATAGTCAATATGGAAAGAGGTTACAGCAACAAAGAGTATGCGGACATGCACTTCGTGTATATTAAAGGCAACGGCAGTGTACTTGAGGCTGCACGTTTGTACCAAGAAGAATTTCCCCGCCGAAGGCAGCCCAACAGGCGCACATTCATCAGGGTACATCAACACCTTAGAAAACATGGGCGCTTCGCACATGGAGTATGAGCAGGTAGGTCCAGAAGCATAACACCTGATGTTGAGGAAAGGGTGTTAGAAAGAATAGAACGAAATCCAGGAATTTCGACAAGGAGAATTGCTCTGCAACCTGAGCTTTGTTGCTTACTGAGTCATAGCAGTGTGTGGCGAATTTTATATCGCCAATTACTACTGTACCTCTACCATATCTAGCGTGTACAAGGTCTCAGCAATACAGAGTGAACTTCTGCCAGTGGAAGCAAAAGCAGTGTGTCCTGAACCCCCAATTTTTAAACAACATTTTGTTCACTGACGAAGCTGGGTTTACCCGTGATGGTAGTTTTAATTTTCATAATTGTCACGTTTGGTCCGATGAAAATCCTAATGCAATTCACGAGTCACGATATCAGCAACGTTCCTCGTTGAATGTCTGGGCAGGACTACTAGGAGATCGTCTAATTGGAACACACTTTCTGCCAAACAGGAGAGCTGTACCTTCAAATCCTGCAGAATGTTCTTCCAGATCTCCTTGATAATGATAATATTCCACTTCAGCAACGCCAGAACATGTGTTTTATGCATGATGGTGCAATGGCACATTTTGCTCGAGTTGTGACTCGGTATCTAACTAGAAGGTATGGTCAAGGTGGATAGGTAGAGGTGGGCCTGTAATGTGGCCTCCCAGATCACCAGACTTAAATCCTATGGATTTTTGTATCTGGGGTAATATAAAAAGCTTGGTGTACACTTCTGACATTAACACAATTGAGGAATTGCAGCGGCGGGTTGACGGAGCCTTTCAGCAAATCAGAAATGACCCAGGAATGCCTGAGAGGATTCGCAACTCAATGCAGAGAACACTACAAAGTTGCGTACGGATGTAAGGACAGCACTTTGAACACCTTTTGTAACATCCTGTAACATCTGTAAAATCCTGTGGTGTTGAAAAATGTATTATGTTTAATAAAACCACCCTTAGCAAAGGATTGACAGCTTTTTGCTAAACTCTTGCATAGTCAGTGGCGGATCTAAACAGAAAATGTGCATTATCTCGAAAACGGTTCATTTGCGGCCCGATGTTCACTTGGACTTTTTTGCTTATTTTAGTTTGTACTCTTCACCTTTAAATTATATATGCAGTACTGTATATATATATATATATATAGATTACATTTCAGATCAGTTTTATTATATTACATAATTTTTCTTTATGTATCTATTTCACTACTTTTTTTTTTTGTTCATTGTATTTTAAGCCATTTCTTCCCATCAGAAATGTGAAACCACTTTCACGTAGTGTCGGTGAGACGGCACAGAAGCACACGTACTTTGGAAAGTACGTGTACTTCTTAGTGCATTTAGTAGTCACGCGAGCACGTGTACAGAAGCACAAGTGACTACTAAATGCAGTGACATTCTTTTATATATAAATATATATATATATATACCTGGTGAATTCCTCTGATGTTCTGTGGTCGCCCCGGAGTATAAAAATAATAATAAATGTCGCTTTTTGAATTTGCAATTTCGACGTTTTTACGGTTTTTGAATAGTTCAATTTCACATACATTTATATAATTCTTTTTTCTTCTACTTAAAAAATATCTACGAAAGCTTGTAGATTGAAATGACTGTTGCTACAACTCGCACTGAAATATGAACGAAATGACCCAGATTTCTCGTTTTAACAAGGGCGGCGGAAGCTTCAGCCCATTCTTCTGGAGTCTGCTCCCTCTTCGTCGATAAAAGCATCAATGATGTAATCGCAGAACTTGGTTGCTTTGACTGATATTCAAGTAATACTATTTTAATAATACTGCTTATAAATTCATCCGAGTTAGAGAATTAACGTTTGGGGGAAAAGACATCAGGGAGGAGTTCTCCTTGCCTGGAATATGCAATGACCTGTGCAATGCATGCGGGCCAGCGATGCAATACCTAGCCTTCATAGCAATATGTTAGTTGCATGGAGAAGTCAGCATGACAGCCGACAAAGTAATCTGTGTTTAAAAATTAATAAAATATTATCTTCTCAAAAAACTGAGACCTGGGTCAAGCTAGTGGTTGCTAAATACGGCGGTTTCTTATATTCTCTCTATCTTGTGAATTCATCTGACCGTGTAGTCGTCCTGGAGTATAAACAAAAAAAAATTTATGTATTTATATATTAAATTTAAAGTACTATTAAACATCCGACCGCATATAACTGACAAAGCTATACCTAGTAAATATTGACCGCCCCGTAGCGGCTCTCGCAAGAACTGTTACATACAACGCGGGAGGGAGCAGCCAAAGAAATAAAAATCTCAGAGTGAACTCGTGGTTTACTCTGAGATTTTTATTTCTCAGAGTTCACAATTAGAAATAATATTCAAATATAAACAAACATGGTTCTGAAAATAGTAGAGAACCGAACACCCAACTGATTATGTTTAAAGGTTTAAACGTCAAAGAGCGCATTTCATTCGAGCAAAGAGCCAAGCACAGCATTATATTATGCAGTGGGGGGAGAAGTTAAAGGATTGTCAATAAAACAGAAAATGGCTGAGAAGACTTAAGGAATAGACTGAAGCCACGTTTGGAACACCCCTAATAACTTAAAAACAGCCATCAATAGTCGCCCAGATAAGGTAACAAAAGGTCCAGATAAATCCCCACTATTCATGACCAAAATCTGTAGCACTTACATCACTGACCTACATCAAATCATCTTTCAGATGACTACTGAATGAAGGAATTTCCTCAAAGCGTGGAAAAACCACTACGTGAAACCGATCCCAAAATCGAGCGTCCCAAATGCGTGAAAGATTGCTTTGGATACCCGCTACGAAAAAAGTCTTTAAAAAAGCAATCATGGATCTCATTAATCAACGTTCCTTTAGGCACAAACAGGAATGTCTGCACTGTGTAATCACAGAGGTCAACCGTAACAAACTTGCTGGATTCGTAGAAAAGTTTCGATTAAGAGGAAACATCCTCTTATGAGGAAAGTATTCGCAATTTTAAAAAACATTCTTCGGGGCAGAAAAATTAAAATGATAAACGTAATAAAGATGAGCGCTTGTTATCACGTCAGAGGGATCCTGAAACGGGCTGCCTTCTCTGCCACTCTTTTGCAGTAACATTAGACTTTCTTAGCACAAAACTGAAAATAATTTGTTGCCTATTCGGATGTTATGAATTTTTTCACAAAATCAAAAGATCCGCAATCAGCTGAGTACTGTAATAAAGAAACAAATAAAAGCGTGAAAGAAGTTGAAAAATACTTCGACTTGCATTAGATTATGGTCTTTACAAACAAGAAAAACCAAAATAATATATCAGTATTGGGGAATGACACCTTAGCTCAAAAAGTAAAATCTCACTGGACTTGGGGGTTTAAATGAGTTGACGGATTAAGTTTTCTTCCATATTTCGAGTATCTAAGGTTTAAAAAAAAGAAGAAAAAAAAAAAAAAAAACATGCATATACTGCGCTTTGGGCCACAAACAGGAACTCACTGGCATCAGAAACCGAATCTTATAAAGCAGCACAGTACAAAGTTCGTTGAACCCTTGCCGTTATGCGCATCACAAATTTGTTAATCGGCCTTTGAAGGTGGCACATTAGAACGTTTCTCATCCTGGAATACAGTGTACTGACTCTTGAAATGACCGTTCTTAATAGAACCATAGCTAAGGCTTTCACAATCTTAAGACCTATTCTCTCGGCTGGTGTAAAGTCCCCTAACAATTGACGTTGTAAATATTTTGGCAACGCGAGTGGTAAATTTCCCTAAAACCGAAGAAACAATTGCAGGTCTCCTGGTACGCGCAGTTTATAAGTAGAAATAGTATGTCGAAAATGAGACAAATTATGAGCGAACGTGGGCATTCGTTATAACTATGCCAAGATTTTATTTTGAACGTTCGGTATATATACAGTACTGTATTTAAAAGGTACTCGGCTTCTTTTTTTTTTTTTTTTTTTTTCCCCTTTAAAGTGTGGAGTTCTGAGAAGCATTATGAGCAATAAAAAGCAAAATTATGAACGTGTACTGAGCGATTTTGGAACGGCAGAAAATGTATGCGGTGGCAAGAGATAATCCAAATGAGAAACCAAGTAAAATTCTACATGCTTGTGTGTTGACAGTCAATAACTTGAAAGTTGTGAACATCAAGTTCGTGAAAAGAAATGACGACGTAAAATTATCCTTCGTAGTCTGGAAAATGTTCACAACAAACGGAAATAAAAACACATCGAAACGAGGACTTCCTAATGATTAACGATGTCGACTGCTGGCTGGTAATTATTTTCGTGCAAAACTTAGTTAAATACTTTATGCAAAGGCAAATTTGTATATACGGATGGTACGCTCAATTACTGAGCACATTTTTACCTAATTATTTATAGTACATGGCTACTTTAACGGTCACTACATTCATGGCCGTTCTTCTCCCTTTGTTTGGCCCTTTCTAATCGCTGGTGTCGTTTAATTATTTCATATTTAAGGTTTTCATTGTAGCGTCCAACTCAGTTTTTGCATTAGCATGATAAACTTCGTGGGCTCTGGTGGCAGATAAATTATGCACATAATTGTAATTTTGCTCTCCCCGTAGCGAACAAGGCAATGATAACTTCAAATTTTTCTGAGTGAGAGCCATATCCCTTAGTTACAGCGAAGCCATTTTTTGTACAAAATTATTATTTCCTCCATCATCTTTTGTTGTCTCTTCCCTTTCCGAAGTATTTATAACTAACAGTGTGCGCTAGGGCGTCAAAGTGCTTGTTACTTCGAAGTCACGTTTCTACTAAGCAGATAATCATTCTCCGAGTTCAGCAATAAGCTTTGGAGCATATGTAGCTTATTTGAAATTCTGCTTACATTCTGTAGGAAGAGAATGATCTGATTAGTACAGATACTTTTTATTTTAGGTAAGTTGTTTTCTTATTGCTATTAGTTTATGCTCACTACTGTTTTTCCTAGTTGTAAGGATCCAAACTCTTTCCTTGAACAGTTTGAACGTCCTAATGGCGAAATGTTTAATAAATGCATATTTCACTACTATTTGCTTATTATATTAATTACAACAGAAACGATAAGTATGTATTATATTTCAATTGTAATTAAAATCCAGGAAGAAATAAGTAAATTTCATTACGAACACGTTGACAGTATAATATGATTATTTAATTTATGAAATTACAATGCCTGAAAAAAGGCTCGCATTTCTTGCGCCGTTGATTACAAAAGGTGGAATGAACTAAACCGTAGTGAAAGATTTTAGAAATCGGGAGTGAAATACGAACATCTTGTCTACACCGACCAGGCTGGCATAAAAAACATTTTAATTGTAAAATAAAGTCCGCTTGTATAGAAAAGAAAAACAGGAAAAGAAAGGAAATGCCAAAAAACCAAAAACCGGTAATGTTGCTTCGCAGATTTTATGAGCAAATGTGGACGTTCTTTATAACTATGCAAAGATTTTATTTCTGAACATTCGGTAGTTTTTCAAAAAATTAAAATTTACAATGAAGAGAAGAAAATTTTTCAGAAGTGAAAACGCCCTGAACTCCAGTGAGACGATATGTCTCCTTAACTGGCTAAAGCTGTCACAAATGGAAATGAAAATTTGGAGAGACCAAAATGAATAAAACGAAGGTCGCCTTATGAAGGATAAATGGAAATACCTGGGAAAGAGCAGAACAATGAATTCGGCCGCAGATGCCCCATCTTTTCAAGGAGAAGTTAAGGCATTACAAAGGGTGAAGGACAAACGTAGTGTTTAGATAACGGCAACGCTACAGCAGCGGGTAAGCAAACACAGTTCTGACAAGCCGTGAAAATGCGCGAAGGGAATATAAATATTCACTGACAACACCTCTAGTGAGGATAAAACAATTCGCATTTCAAATTTAAAATACTAAAGGTTACCTAAAATAATTATATATAATACGAAGTGATTAAAATGAATTTAATTTTGAGAAAAGGAAACCAAGAGATATCCTGTACTGTTTTTGGCGTATTATGTGTAGTATGGCGTCACTTCCAGTCTAGGCGACTCTGTAGCCAGGTGGGCAGGAGCAGCAGTGCGCAGGACACGCTTCTTGATTAGACCGGGGCTCGAGCCCGTGACCACCAAATACGGATGATGCGGAAAGGTCAGGGAATGACCACTGCATATCCCTGAGCAATGTGGCCTTAGTTGCTAATGCTCCTAAAAACCAAATAACAACATTTCCAGTCTATTCCGATTCTATACTACCGCGAGAACGTTCACTATTTAAGATTTCCTTATTCCAGCAGTAACTTCCAGATTTTTTTTTTTTTTTTTTCCAGGGGCCCTCCCTGTAAAGCTTTGGTGACAACAGAATTCAATCCAGCCAGAGAACCCTACGCTCTCTACTGCCTGGCCAACCTCTTTGTGGTGCTGAACAGGCAACGGAGGGGTCCCCAATCAGACACTGACTGATGTCTAATGCCAGTGACAGGTTCTGTATTAAGAAATTCCCGGCGTCCTATGTTTAATGTTTATAATTGATCCGATCACCTTCATGTAATTAATTATATGGCGTAGCCTAATAACTGTCCAACCTTTGCAAACACTAACATTGAGAAGAGTGAGGTTCGAAATGTTCAGTGCGGTCGCATTTTACTGTGCTCTGTGTTCAACATAGTTTTCTTGTCGGATCTAAATCGCCAACGGTGTTGAAAGTTTGCCTATCGTGAGGACGCAATGTACACTTCATACAGTGTTAATCTCCATCCTCTAGGACAGATACAACAGGTAAAATCTTTAATAATTGCTTTCGAAAATTATGTTAATAAATGACTATATTCGCATAGTCAGACTGTTCAAGGTACGTCGTCAAGGTCGCGAGCCTCGCAAGAAGGCTTGGAAGTGACCCCTGCAGGTTAATCCTTGCCTGAAGCTTCTTCACTGCCTTCACATAAATAAGGAATTTGAAACAGTATGGGAAAGACAATTGTAGTACATTCCTACTGTAAAACGAACCATGTCCGGATTAACATGCCATTCTGCATGTGGGCCAAGTAGCCTTACTCCAACTGACCTTACCTTGCTGGACTGATTGCAAGGACGAAGACTGTGACTGCTATACAGCGCGGCCAGAAATCGCTTAATCCTAATTCTTCTTGTGGACTGCTCCTGGTGTGAACGAAATCTCAAGGCTTACTGAACTAAATTAAAGTCAGGTGTTTCTTCCAGGTGTGGTTTAGTTTTAGTCACAGGAAAACCGTTAACCAGTGTAATGATGTCTGATGATTATTCCTTATCGGACATGCCTGGAGATCTAATATTAGCTCCAGACTTTTTAAATACTGGGTTGAAAGAACCTATAGACGAATTTATAGAAATGCTAGGGAAGGAATTACCCCAACTGGGATCACCTGAATGTGCAGCTGACTCTCAGTCGGTAAATAACCCGGGTAATTTAGATTACTTAAGTGTTCTGAAAAATAATTTTCTAGATATTTTTAAGTCAGGATCCACCGTTACCCCCCTCATGGTGGTGGAAGCTGGTAAAATCTGGAACAGTATGGAACGATTGGTGATTGATCTCACCATCGACAATGAGAGGTTAAAAACAAATTTAGACTTAAGAGTTTTGCCTACGTCCACCCCTGTGGCCACTTATGCTAAGGTGGCTGCAGCGAGTCCAGGCATAAAGACTGCTGCTGAACTGATTCCCTCGGGAACTCGGTCAAAGCATGTAGTGTTGATTAAAGCTAGTGAAAAGTGTGAATTAAAAACGAGTGAAGAAGTTAAACAGGTGATTGCAACGAATTTTAAATCCGAACTTAAACGGATTAAAATAAAATCTATCACAAAAGTTAGAGAAAAAGGCGTTGCAATTGAAACTGCCACTGACGAAGACATTACTAAATTAAAGAACTGCCCGAAATTTGGGGAACACAAATTAATTGTAGACTCGCCCCGAAAACTAAACCCGACTGTGATAATCTATGACGTACAAAAAGATATGTCAGACCAAGAGTTCTTGGAGGATCTGCATGTCAAAAACCTGTGCGAGCACAATGTTAGTGAGGAAGATTTCAAAAAGGGGGTTAAGGTGAGATTTAAGATTAACGCTAAAAACAAAAACAACAAACACTGGATAATTGAAGTTCCTGCCTATATCAGGCGAATAATATTAAAAAATGCTCGCGTCTACCTGGGCTGGTCGGTTCACAACGTGAAGGATTTTATTATCGCTTCACGTTGTTTTAAGTGTCTGGCCTATGGGCATTCGGCTAGATATTGTAGACAGCAGGACTACACATGTGGGCATTGTGGACTGCAAGGTCACCAGTCGCAATCGTGTCCCACTCCTGAATCACCCGTTACATGCCCAAACTGCAAAATAAAAAAGAGGAAATCAGATCACTCATATCGTGACTCGAAGTGTCCCGAGTTCTTGAGAGCTCAGGAGGTTACCAAATCTCGCACAAATTACATTCAGTAAGATAAAAAATGTACAGCATGGTGAGAGATTAAAAATATTACAGTTAAACTGCCAGCGTTCTGCATCTGCAATGAGTGATATCTCCAAATTAATTACGGATCACAAAATTGACATTCTAGGACTTCAGGAATTATACTCCTACAAAGGCAAAGTTAAAGGATTACCAAACGGCTGTAGGGTGGTTCAATCTAATGTATCTGTTACAGGACAGGGTGCAAATGCTGTGTCAAGGGTGTGGGCAGCTCTCGTTATAGCGGACAAGCGGATCACGGTCACGAGGGTAAATGGTCTCTGCTCCGAGCATGCGGCATGTGCATGCTTGGAAGGCAGTTTTGGACAAATATTCTTCATCTCAATCTACATGCAGTGCTCACAGCATTCTCAACAAATTGAGCCTTATCTAAACTTCCTTGAGACAGCTTTAATTAGGTTATCAGGCAAAAAGATAGTTATAATGACCGACGCAAATGCTTCTTCCACCATGTGGAACAGCCCCATAACGAATAATAAAGGTGAATTACTGGAAGAATTAATAATAACTAACGGATTGATTGTCTGGAACACCCCTGGGCATTTGCCCACTTATTCATCCCCTTCTGGTCAGTCTTACATAGATGTCACTCTGTCGAATGCAACATTCGGGAGATGCATAGAAAACTGGACTGTTCACTCCTCTTGGTCGGTAAGCGACCACAATGTAATAACCTTTGACATAATATCTAATGAAAACGCAGCAGCTTTGAGGGGAACTCATGACTTCCCCAGATACAAAACTCGACAAATCAATTGGAATCCTTTTGAAAAACTACTTAAGGAAAAATTTACGGAGGAAAAACTGACAAATCTGACAGACCTTACTTTGGACCAGCATCTAAAAGAATTGATGGCAATCATCACCGAAATATGCGACGAGACGATTAAGAAGAAACAGAGAAGGCAAAATTCGGTTCCTTGGTGGTCCCAGAACCTTTCTACTCTAAGGAATCATACAAAGAGCGCAAGACGAGATGTTCAGAGAGCTAGGAGAGATGGTAGACCTGAAGACGAGATAAACCGATTGAATGAAATATACAAAAACGCGAGAAGGACATATTTCAACAATATTTACAAAGAAAAACGCTCCGCTTGGGAACGCTTAGTTAAACAAACTATGGACCAGGAGCCCTGGGGCTTGATTTACAAGCTGACTCTAGACAAAATTCATCCGGGGGAAATATTCTCCTCTGTACTTAGACCTGATAACTCCGAAACCCTGACATGGGCCGAGACTATGGAAACAATTTTGGATGAATTGATCATGCAGGATGAAACTGTACCAGAAAGTCCGGTACAAACAGGCATTCGTTTAGAACATCTTTCCTACATAGGCCAAAGCCACGAAGATGATTTTGACAGAAACGAAGTAGGCCTTGCTGTTGAGACTTTGCGTGATGGAAAATGCCCTGGACTGGACCTATTAGAAGTTACCATAATAAAAAGAATCTGGAGCACCTGTCCCCAACTGATGATGAACCTCTTTAATGCCTGCCTACAATATGGATCCTTCCCCTCTCCTTGGAAAAAAGCAAATCTTAAATTACTCATTAAGAATCCCAACAAAACAGCAAATCTGGCAAATTCATACCGCCCAATTGCTCCACTTCCGGTCTTCGGAAAAATACTAGAGAAGTTCATTGTAGCGAGATTCCAAAAGCACTATAGAGAAAGAAATCTAAACTACAAATATCAGTTTGGCTTCACTGCTGGGATGTCTACAGTGGATGCCATTAACCTAGTTATTAATAACGTCTCAGCCTCCAATGAAAAGTATGTCCTCGGCCTCCTTGTGGACTTCAAAGGGGCCTTTGACACTGTTTGGTGGCAAAGTGTCCTGGAGAGGTTCCGAGAGGCCGGGGTCTCCGTGCCTATTTACCGTCTCATCACGGATTATTTCCAGAATCGCTCACTTGTGGTCTCCAGTGGATCCTGCTCTGTTGCAAGACCTGTGACTCGCGGTTGCCCTCAGGGATCAGTTCTCGGACCAGTATGCTGGAATGTGGTCCTTGATGGGTGGCTGGCTACCGAACATAATTGCACTACTAAGATGGCTTACGCAGACGATTTAATTATCCTTGTTTCTGGAAACTCCAGACTACAACTTGAAATCCGTGCCAATGAAGTCCTATCAGACCTAGATGAGTGGTGTAGTACACATAAATTAACTATTTCTGTTCCCAAAACAAAACAAATTCTTCTCAAAGGAAAATTAGACCCAAATAGACCTCCATGTATTAAGATTAAAGAACAATCAATAAAATTAGTTAACTCGTACAAATACCTAGGAATTATGTTAGATAACAAACTTCAATTCATTACCCATGCTAAATACGTACTAAGCAAAATCAAGACTTTGACAGGCAAAATAATCAGAATTACCAAAGGTTCTTGGGGTCTAAAACCCTCTACTCTCAAGCTGTACTACAAATGTATATTTATTCCTATTGTCTGTTATGCTGCGGGCGCTTGGGGCCCCAGTATACGCAGTGTCATGGTGGAAAAAATCTTGACTCAAGCCCAGCGCTTCTTCCTGCTTGCAACTTCAAGAGCTTGTCGCACAATTTCAACGTCGGCATTACAGGTAATCAACGGCAAACTACCAATTAAATACGAAGTGCTGTACAATTACTTTCAGTATTGTAGAAGGAAGGGTATTGCGGCACAGTTCAACCAGTTTTCTGTAAACCTAGACGTGCCAGTGAAAGAAGACAACACTAGATTAAGAAACCAGTTCCTCCAGGAATGGCAAAACGAATGGACTAATGCCAACAATGGAAGAATTACTACCCTTTTTATACCTCAAGTTTCCGAATTTGACAAAAAACATTGGCCCTGGTTTAACCCGGGTCTTCACCTAACTTTCCTTTTATCCGGGCATGGTAGCTTAAACTCAAAGTTATTTACTCTGGGTTTGGCTGCGTCTCCTCTCTGTAAATGTGGCTCAGAGGAGACAGTCCAACATATAATCTTAGAATGTCGATATTATGTAGACATTCGATTTGAACTTCAGGCATTGACCGAAGTTTACGATGTAAATAACTTCACCAAGTTTTTAGAATGTAAAGAAAATTATGAGGCACTGGCTAACTTTGCAGACAAGGCTTTCCGCAGAAGGAAAGGACTTGCCGGCTGAGAATAAATATGTAATGTAATAAGTGTACTACCACTGTATATAGTTGCCTCCTTGGTATTAATCGTATTGTTACAAGACCTCTGATGAGGAAATGTATTTGTATTTATTGCCGGAAGGCAATATTAGCATTCAGAATATATCAGTCGATGTGCCAGGATCACTGTTGGGTGGACGGTGTCCTGGGACTTCGGCTTGTAAAAAAAAGGTACATAAATTGTAAATCTAAAATTGTATAAATTGTAAATCTTACATTGTATAAATTGTAAATCATAAATTGTATAAATTGTAAGATATACCGGACCTCATTGTAACCCAACTGGTAGGTCCTAACTATCTGTATAGTTGTATAAGTTGTGAAGGTTAATACAGAAATTGGTGCCTTCAACAAATTGTAATAACTTAGTTGCAAGTGTTAAGGTTATATAATATGTTTGTATTCATTCCTGTGAAGATGCTGGATCAAGATGTTTTGTAAAACCACAAATTGTAAATAATGTACAGTTATTCTTCAGCGGCGGATAGGGGAAACCCTGGAGCCCGCAGATAATAATAAAATACTTTGAATACTTTGAAAAAAACACTAACATTGTTGCCGTGATGGGAACTATTGTACACATGTTACCTGTACAATAAATATTATTTATTTTATTTAACTAAAACCGCCTTGTGGGGGGGGGGGACCTATAAAATTCCTGGTATCACTGACGGGATTCAAACCCAGGCCTTTTCCATCCGGTGGAGGACAGTACTTATATGCATTGTATACACCGCGAGGGCAAGAGGAAGAGAAATAGTCCTTTAACCCCTGTGTAAAGGGAAACAGTGACAATTTCCTGGGTCATTCACGTTTTCGAATGTTAAACTAGGATATGGGGAGGATATCTATTTGCTATCCAGTGGCGGATTCAGTGTGGGGGAACCTGGGAACGTCCCCCCCCCCCCGTCGTTTTTCGGAAAATATACTCCAATCGTTTAAATTCCCTTTCGCTAAAATATATATATATATATATATTATTTTATTATTATTATTTATTTATTTATTTTTATTTTTTTTTTCATTGTTAACATAGGATTTTACAACTGACTACAGTTGGCAACACTGATGCTAACATGATCGCCATTCTAGTGCACAAAATGGTGCCCTTCATGGTTTTTTTTTTGTTTTTTTTTCTGGATCTGCCACTGTTGCCATCTACAGTACTAGGGAAATCTAGCTATCTAGGGAAAGAAGTGGAGTAAAAAAGAAATCTAGTTAGTATTATGGACCAGAGACACTGCTCATGCAAACGAACCCTACGACCATAATGTATAAATAGTAATACAGTATATTGTATTGTTGTATATACTGTATCGAATCTATACGACAAAATTAGGTAGTGGAGCTGTTAAAAAGATAATAAAGATAGAAGATAGTCGTGTATACCGTAGATTCGATAGTAACAGCCTTCTCCTATACATTATATATATATATATATATATATATATATATATTTATTTATTTATTTAAGCAAAGTTATATTCGAATATTGAATAATTCGACGCGCCTAATGTACAATACTTCAGTCAGATAACAGAAAGGAATTAACAAATATCAACAACCTTTACAACGTGAAATGAAAGACTGACCATATCGTTAAAAGTACACAAAATGAAATGCTTTGATATGTCTGGCTTTTACTTACACCGACTAATAAATCCCAAGATTTATCGTATCAGAAAGGCAAAAGTCGAAAATGAACTGAACGTTTCGGACCTTTTACCAAAGTGAACCGGTAAATCTTAGGATTTACCGATATCAGACTTTTACGGTAAAATATATTTATATTATATATTAATAAAACTATAAAATAGCTATTAAATAGTCATATATTAAAAAGAAGAAAAAAAATCCAGAAAAAAGCGGCACACACCCCAAACATCAATGCGGAAAACATGTACTACTATTGACCTTGATATGCCTGTTTAACGAATTGTCATATCGCAAAGTTTGAGGCTCCCCCGGTGATGGGCAAGTTTCTAGAGCAAAATCCTTGAAACCATCTAAAAACCTTTTCGTTATTGTGACAAATCTGCTTTTGTCTATTGATAGTAACAGGTTCTGTATCGATAAATTCCTAGTGTCCTGTTCTTCGATTTGAAATTGTTTTTATTTCTTCTAGAGAAAACGAAAAAAAGAAAGAAACTGTAGGTAAGCAAATTCGTGTCATTATACATCATTCTTCTGTGCGTGTGGGGGAGGGGGTGCGAGCGCGAAAGGAACCTTGGGGAGGAGAGAACCGACCGACGGTAAAAATGCATATAGTGGAAGAAACGTCAATCGGTAAAGTTTTATGCCTGCGTTAAAAAAGGTGCATTAGAAAAACTTCCGACGTTAATAACATATAATAAGAAATAACAGTAAAGATTTGAAATCAAGTGTTTTGCTCCTAGCTTCATGAAATGATAGCCAAACTTTGGACGCTGTTAATTATAAAGGGGGATAATAACGTGTGGGTGACTTTGAGTCGAAAATGTTATCTAAACAAGCATACAATTTTGAAGCGTTACAAAGTTACGAACACTGTTGTTACTGAAATGTGATAAAATTAAAGTGAAATCGCTAGATTTAAAAGAAAACACAGTAATGCTACGCAAAAGCTTCCTAAACCAGTCCTGGATTCTGTTTTCTGGATTACTGTAGTTCCATTATCCCCCCCCCCCCCCTTTTTTTTACCGACCACCTAACTTTTACCTAACCACTGCCCCCCCCCATCCCCCCAAAAAACACACACACACGCACACAATTTGATGAAACCTGATTCATTAATTTTCTATTGCCAAATCCAAGGTTCATTACACTCAAGCATTGGAAGGGTGTGTGGGGGTTTGGATAACAAAATAACTAAGTTTTGCATTAAAAAGTTATACTGAAACTGTGTGCGCTCAACAAGATAATTTCTTTCTTAAAGCTAGTTTTCCAATGCCACTTTTGGGCGAAACTACGACACCCGGGTCCGATGCCTCGTTTGTATGACTGTATTACAGATCATGTGGGAGCTGTTCGGTAATCTAGGGAGGACAGACTTTTTAGTTTTGCCTCTGGGACCCTGAAGAATAATTTTCCACCAGAATGCGATGACAGACAAGCCCAAGAAGCGCCAAAGAATCCTTTTCCCAGACAGCTTTAATTTTGGCTTTATTTTTTAATTTTAATATTTTTCATAGGTATTCTATCGTATTTAATCGACTTAATCAATACAGAATGACATTCACAGTTAAATAAACTTATAATTTCGCATATTAAAAAAGAAATAATAATTATAATCAAAATCCGAGGTCGGCGAGATGCCCGAGCGGTTATGGCAATTACCTGCTAATCCACTGAGCTCTGCCAGCACAGGTAAAACTCCATCGTCGTTGAAAATACACCTCAGGTCAATCGGCCACACCAACTGCCCACGTTCTGTAACACACTGTGGGAGGCCACGATCGACGTCACGCTGTCCACTAGGAACGTCGCAGGCTATATTAAGGATTGGCTTGTTCGGGATTCGTGGACAACGTCCGATCACAGAGTGATTACCTATCAGATAGCAAGGTCATTTGACAGAGCCCCAATATCCAAGCAAATACAGAGCCGATATGCCATCCGCAAAGCAAATTGGGAACGTTTTAAGGAAATCCTAATACCAGCAACGGCCCAATATCTAACTGAGACAAATCAGCTCGAGGAACCCAATAAAACCCAAACTAAAGTAACCAAGATAATAACAGAAGCAAGCAACGCAGCAATAAAAAGAAGAAGCTCGATCCGGGGGGCTGTCCCGTGGTGGACCCTGGAAATTCAACAGCTCAGACGGGAAACAATTACAAGAAGAAAACAATTCCAGCGGGCAAGGCGTACATGGCCGGCCCATGAGGTTGAAGCTTTAAGGGAAAGATATAGAGAAGCCAGAAACAGCTACACAAATGCGATCGTCAAGAGTAAACGCAAGGCCTGGGAGACCTTTGTAAGCACAACAGGGAACACTGAACCCTGGGGTGTGGTATACAAGATAGTGACGAATAAACTTCCCAGGGGGGAAGTCATTTCAACCACCCAGACACCACAAGGTGATTATACCACCACGTGGCAACAATCTATAAGCAATATATTGGATGCCATCTTCCCGAAACCAATTGAGCCATCACTGCCAGAGCAACTTATCATCTGTCAAGATAATGAAGTTTACTCAACAGACACTCAGGAGCCACCCTTCACACGGGATGAACTACAACAAATGGCAACCACGATAAGAAATAATAAATGTCCAGGCCTGGACTACTTAGAACCCGAAATTATTAAGAAGACCGTGGAGATCGTTCCAGACCTCCTCTTACACTTATATAACAGCTGCTTGGCTAAGGGCATCTTCCCCAAAAATTGGAAGACAGCAAAGGTAAAATTAATCGCCAAAAATTCGAACAAACCACCCCACCTGCCAAACTCCTATCGGCCAATAGCCCTACTGCCGGTTGCAAGCAAACTGCTTGAAAGACTACTCTGTACAAGGATAAATCAGCATTACCAGGCAGCGAAACTCACAGAGACATCGCAATACGGATTCAAGAAGGGTTCGTCTACTGTGGAAGCCTTGCATAGCCTATCGGAATCAGCAGCAAACTGCAATAATAAATATCTTCTAGCCATCTCTGTTGACTTCGCTGGGGCGTTCGACACCATTTGGTGGCCGAGCGTACTGGCAAGACTAAGGCTGGCACATGTGCCGATCAACTTATATTCCATAATTAGGTCTTATCTCTCCGAGAGACGCATCATCGTGGAAGCACCTTATGGTAGAGTGAATCGTGATGTCCACAGAGGCTGTCCCCAGGGTTCTGTTCTGGGGCCGCTCCTGTGGAATATGGTTTTGGATGGGTTCTTGGCTTTGCACCTTGGTGATGTGCGCTCCCAGGCCTTTCCTGATGATTTGGTCCTCACCATTGCTGCAGATAGCCGGGCCCAGCTAGAGGAAAAGGCCAATCAGGCAATGCTGATATTGCAAAACTGGACCAGAACCCACTGCCTGACGATATCAACAACAAAGACGTCCTCCGTCCTGCTAAAAGGCAAGCTTGATATACGTAGACCGCCACAAATAAAGGTGGGACCTACCACAATAAAATTAGTGACCCAGTTAAAATATTTAGGAGTTATACTGGATGGTAATCTTACTTTTAAACACCATCTAACTTATATCAGAGCCAAAATCAAAAGATACTCTGGATTGGTGGCTAGGATCGTCAAGCGGGACTGGGGGTTAAACCAACGCACCCTGTCATTGTTTTATAAAACAACCTTCCTACCGATCATCACTTACGCCTCAGCAATATGGTTTTCCAAAACAGGAACTGTAGTAAACCGACGCATCCTTGATGCAACGCAAAGAACAATCCTACTGACAGTTACACGTGCTTGTAGGACAACCAGTACCCACGCGCTGCAGGTCTTGGCCGGAGCTCTTCCCCTTGACTTAGAGATCATGCGTAGGGGAATGAACTACCACATAGAGAAAGGAATACCTTGTACATACCATGGCTATACTGTGGACGTTAATGCACCACAAAAAAATGAAAAGACAAGACTGCAAAAACACCTGATGCAAGTTTGGCAGGAGCACTGGGCCAACTCAAATAAGGGAAATATCACCAGGAAATTCATTCCGAACATCGACAGGATGTACCCCAGTCCCCCAACTTGGTTTCAGCCTGGCTTATACACCACCTATTTATTGACTGGTCACGGGGCCTTTACAGCCAAGCTGGCAGCGCTGGGGATTGAGGTGGATCCGAGATGTGCCTGTGGGGAGCTTGAGTGCTGGGAGCACATTATGTATGATTGCACCCATTATGAGGACCTCAGGTGCAGACTGATCACTGCAATACACTACCTCCCCAAGAACTTGGAATCACATCTATTGGACTCACTTGAGGAATACAGGGAGCTAAAGGAATATGCCCAAAAACTATTTGGTAGGTGTAAAACATTGATAGCCATCTACAGAAGATAAAAAAAAAAAAAAAAAAAACACAGAATATGCGTGGAGAGAACTCAAGGAGAACCTTGCCCAGGAACCTGCTTACTACTAATCATCTAAAACCAGCGATCGCAAGAATAACCCCATGGAGCTGCGGATCTTCCCATGATGAAGAGAACCACAGCCATAGCTAACAGACCAACAATGGACCTGACCAGTGTTCATAGCTTAGGAAAAATATGGCTACCAATGACAGAGAAGACCAACGAAGATAGAGAAACTCCAAGTTGCTGCCTCAACGGAGCCATGTTGGCTCTATGCTCTGCACTCTCTTGTGCAGTGCAATTCTTTTACTCCCACACCCGGCAGGGGAGGGAGGTGACGGCTTGCTGTCACCTCTCTTCCCTGCCACACCATTTCTTCCCTCTGGTGGGGCATGGGCATGCCTCACTGAAAAATTGGGGGTCACCTACCCTATCGACCCTCTTCTTCCTATTTCACCCACCAGCCTTCATTCTCCCCTCCCAGCACTTTTTCTTGCACAGCGTATAGCCCTACACGTCCAAATTTAAATACACCAAAAATTTCACCCAACCTTTTAGGCACTTCAGAAACAGGCTTTCAGCGTCAAACCCCATATTAGTGCTTTAATGTAAGTGATTAAAATCAACCGCGGTCGTTCCAATTTTTTTTTTTTTTTTTTTTTTTAAGGTCCTAGCCACTAAAATCCCAGGAAAGTAAGTGGCAGGACCTGCCAGAGTACAATTGACTCAATGGTAACACCCGGCTAGCCTCCACGTGGCGAGGTATGGACAACGTCTGGTCCCATTAGGGGCCTGGCGGCCAATAAGCCGGATAAACAATGGGCACAACATATAACACTACTCATGACCCACACACTTCTAAATCTCTGGCTTTGACAGGGTACTGTCACCGATACATAGAACATTCGCGGAGATGGGACAAATCCCAGGAGCCGCTAGACCCTCAATATACCTCATACCTCAGGTCAATGTCCGCGCGTGTAGCACAGTGGTAGCGCCACCGTCCTCCCAGCACCGGTGGAAAAGGCCTGTGTTCGAATCCCATCGATGACGCGAGGAACTTTAATGGGCTTTTTTCACTCCGTGGCTGAGTTAGTCGGTCTCAGGCATAGATAGCAAGGTATTCATCCCCCCCCCCAGAAACTGAGGTTTTTCGTCCAGCAAAACAGACAAATCGACCATAGAACACACGCAATTAACAGACATAAGACACACAGCACGGCAGATGAATTTAATTATTCGGGTGGCCTAAAAATAATAGTTTGGTTTTTACCTCAAGCCCCTGATCTTAATGCTGGCCGAGGACAGCAGGGCTATGGTTGGGACATCTGCAACCCAAGCGATCAATATTCTGCAAAGCTGGGCTGAAATGAATAATCTTAAGATCTCCGCCACAAAGACAAGCTCAATACTTTTTAAAGGGTACCTTTGACATAAGACGACCACCACAAATTCATATACAGGGAACCACGATCAAGCTACTCACTGAACTTAAGCACCTAGGGATTGTACTGGACAGGAACATGTCTTTTATGTCCCACTTCAACTACATCCGTAACAAGATCAGATGCCACTCTGCACTTTTTTTTAAAAGGGAATACTCTGCAAGGGAAGACGCTATTCTGCTCTTTGCAAAGACTGGGATTTGCAAAGAAGAACCCTCAGCCTATTCTACAAAGCCGTCTTCCTGCCAGCCATTTCCTACACGGTGGGTGTTTGGTCTCATAAGGCCACCACCACCGTAAACAGAAGGACACTCGAAACTATGCAGTGACATATACTTCTCATTATCTCAAGAGTGTGTAATACTGTGAGCACCCACTCTCTCCAGGCCCTGCAGGGAGCCCTGCTTTTGGACCTGGAGGTGGTTTATCGTGGGCTACTGCACCACCTGACGTAAGGAAAATAAATCACCTGCCTCAATATCACAACCGATCCTGCAAATGAACCAAAAATGGAACGAAAATGCCTCGCCACTCACTTACTTCGCGCCTGGCAGACACGATGGAAGATGTCGACAAAGGGTGTCACCACACTAAAGTTCAATCCGGATGTGCAAACCGTGTGTCCGCGCATCGCACAGTGGTTATCACCGGGACTGCAAACAACTTACTTCCTGACTGGACATGGAGTGGTTCGAGGAAAGCTTCACACCTTCAGATTGAGTGACACCCCTCTCTGTCACTGTGGTGAAACTGAGACATGGGATCACTTAATATATTTGTCATCTTTATGAAGACTTAAGATCATCCAGACATCCACTTCTCACCACGAGACAAGGAGTACTGTTCTTAGTAAGACAATGTTCTTACTGAGGACAACTACAGCGCTTTCACCCACTTTGCCCAAAATCTTTTCACAAGATGCCGGACATACCCCAAAACCTCAACCGCTTCCAGACCATAACTGAGTGCCAAACTTCTACAGGGCCTTCGCCCGCTCAGCCCCAGATCTTTTCACGAGACGCAAGACGTATCCTGAACCTCAACTGCTTCAAGACCAACACTCAATGCCAAACTCCACCATCCAGAAAAGATAACCCAGCCAACTCATGCATGGAGGGGGAACTGAAACACTATCTGTGACTCCATGATCAATGGACCCATGAACGACCACCAGACTGAACACTTAGAAACCATGGACAGGATGCAGTCTCATATATTTCTGGCTCCCCCCCCCCAATCTGCCTAAACTACATAGCGTACACCCTACACAATCAAAAATTTAACTATCCAAATTGAATCGTGCATCACCTTTTGGCTTGCATCACCTTTTGTTCATTATTATTTTATTTATATATATATATATATATATATATATATATATAATAAAATAATAATGAACCTTTCTTACCAGAAAGCATACAGAAATCGTTTACATGCAGTAATAATATCAAACTATCCAGTCAGTGAACTAAAAGGTTTAATAGTAAAAATATTTGCTAATGATTAAATGATGTATAAAGGATCTCATAAAAAGCATTTGTCAAAAACAATTCATAGGGGTTAAAAAACCGGGAGGGCAACGTTTTATTTTATTCTGCTTATTTTTTCATTAAATCAGGAGGAAGATATTATTACACGAGAAGGAGGAGGATTTTTTTATGGACATTTTTATGTACATAAAAAACACTCAAGATTGGGGAAAAAGTTCCCAATGCATAGAGCCCAGCATAATAAGTTAAAAATTCAACTTAACTGTAACCTATCATTATTAAAGTTGACAATTTGACTTCATAGGTCTAATCTTCGTCCTATGATGATTTCATTTTAAAATTATTTAAATGTGCTGTTTCTGCACATTTTAATATATTCATTAAAGCCTTGTAATGTACACAGGCACACTTCTCCCTTCCCCACCAACAGATGGTTGAGAGAGAGAAGGCAAAAAAAAAAAAAAAAAAAAAGTGACCTTGATTAAACTGAGAGTGCCTCTAGGGGGAAAAGTCGGGGGAGTGACAGATGTTACTGTGTCATTTTCAGACTGTGTGGGTTGCCACGGCGAGCTGCCATTGACTTGGGGAAGGGAAAGTACAGCACAGTAAAAAAACAAAATAAATAAGAAGGGAAAAAAAAAAAAAAAAAAAAGGCACGTGTGGTGAGTCACTACCGACCGCCTCACGCAAGCAGGCAGACAGACAGACAATCTCATTTGAAGGGAAGCAGTATAAGAATTAAGCACTCAAACATAGCAAAGTAAATTTGTAGTTTATATAGTGGTGATGAAGAGCGCGCGTGCGTGTGTGGAGTGTGCAAAATTACATTTGAATGATCAGTTCTGAATGTAACGTCTTTCAAAATCGTTACATTCAAGACTAATTCAGTTTATAGATTTAAAAAAATAATAACATAAAGCTCGGAGGAGGAGAATATTTCAAGTGTTCAAATGCCACATCCGCCTGCGACATCTTTTGCATAAAGCTTACAATACGTTAACACGACCATTATAAAATTGTTAGAACACAGTGCCGGATTAAGTACGGGCTAGCAGGGCTCATGCCCGGGATGCATAAAACAGAACATGAGGTAAAAATATATATATCCTTAGAAAAGGGCGCCGAAAAATCTTTCTGTCCGGGGCGCAGAAATACCTTGGTCCAGCACTGTTAAAACACAATACTATCTTGGGATTGCAAAAAATTCTAAACAGCGTTTCGTTTCTCAGTGCAATCCAAGTCCATGCATTTCATGATCCTTTCAATATAACTCTTAAATATAGTTGAGATCCTGCAATTAAATGGGCCGGGGAAGCTGAGACGTTAATGCCATACTCTTGCACAATATGAATTCCATGTCACTTTTCACCAACCTGTTGCTCTGAGGTACGAGGCACAATCAAAAAGTTCCTGAAATTCTACTATAAAAGTTTATTGAGTGAACAGTTGCGCTTGCTAACCTAATCACCTTCGAAGTATTTTCATTCTGCACACAGACACATTTTCTTTTTTAAGCTCAAGTAGGGCCGCTTCGGCGTGGGTTTTTTTTTTTTTTTTTTTGAGGCTTGTCACAATCATTTCAACTTACCCGATTCTAATGAAGGCCTGTCACTGAGGTGTGTTTATCTAGTCCGATGATTATTTCACCAGATACCCTAACTGAAAAGAGCTCCCACTGATCAACTCTAAAATAAATATATACTCCTGTAATTTTATTATTTCTAATGGGTAACTAGAATGTTATTTTATGTAGTTTAATGTGGTAAATAACAATAATTCCATATATTATATTAATGTAACCCTATTAGCTATCAAAGCAGGTACAAAATCTGTAACGTCCCTAGCACAACAGTGCACAGAGATTAAAATTGAAAAAATGAATAAATATATACACTGTATATATATTCAATTAATGCAAAAACACTTACCATAATCACCAGCAAGCTTGTCAAAAATTGCTGTAACTCTGTGCACATCTTCTTCATTGTCAACAACAGAACGGAGTGTATCCAATAAACTTCTTGCCACAACTTGCCTGCAATAGCAATCAAAATATTAATGATTGATTTCAGGAAACTTAAATTTTTCTAAATCAATCACTAAAATATTAAATACAAAAAAGTCTCGGAATTAAGAGTTTTTGCAAAACACGATTCCCATTACCTGTTATAACCATTACCAGTGTTACACTTATTCGCTTATACAGTCGATTCCGATTATTTGGGACACATCGGGACTAGTGCATTTTGGCCCGATTAAGCGGCTGCCCCAATTATCCAAAGTTTCACGTAAATAGTTAAAAACAATGGATCCCCGCTTTACATTTGATTCATCACTGTACAATCAAATCACGTTACGAGGGACTCACCATAGTAAAGTACCGTTCACTATACGATGTGTAGTAAGCGTTTGTGAATTGAATTTTAATTCTCTTAAACGGCGATTCTAATTAGCAAAAATAGGAGGAAATTTATCCACAGGCTATAAAAGTAAATATATATTAAGCACAAATTTACCTTTTATTACCTTACCAATTAAAAAATTAAATGATACGTGAAAATTGGAAGAATATACGTGATAATCGGAATAATTAATACGTATTGTAATATGTACATACTAACTAGTTGATATTTCTGTTCACTGACATTTGTGGAAGGGGGTTAAAATTTAAAACAGTAAAAAGATAAGCAATCAATAACAAATAACACGGCACACACAAATTGCAAGTAACACGCTACGCGCAAGTGAGAACGGAGTAACGAAGCTTTAAAAATAGGAATGAAGAAAAAATATTCTGAAAATTCATTTTTTTATATGATTGAAGATTCCATCGAAGTGTGAACACATTTCACCATAATAACCCACAGAATTCCAGCTGTTGGTATTATAACAAATTCAATAAGATCGACTTTACTATCTGTTTATGATAGATTTCACTAACAGAAAAGTCCAATAAACAGGTGACTGCTAATTGTTTTATGGTTGTGACCTCCAGAAATCTGATCGAACCATGTGTACGGTCGGAGACTCTCCTGCCCCGATTAAACGGCAGGTTGTCCCAATTAAGCTAAGTAAACCCTGGCTATTTTCTCGATTGGGTTCTGTTCTTTAAGATTTGCCCCAAATAACCGGAATCCACTATATTTCCATCATTATGCCGTTCATATCTATCCACCTGTTGCTTTACTGTCTAGAAATTTCACGCCTAGAATTTATTTAGGCCATTTCGTAGAGTTCTGCAATTCTAAAAAAAAAAAAAAAAAACACAGAGTAACATGCAAACTTCATCTCTGTTAAGGATATGGAACCAGAATGATAATGCATGTAATGCAGATTTAATTACGATTCAGCTGTCACATTAGTTCTCGTTCATTCACCCAAAGGTTAATATTATTAAAAAAAAAAAAAAAAAAAAAAATTCGTAGTTTTGTTTTTTCATGTGGATGCTGCTGCTTATTTCATTTTTGCCTTTATCTCTCTCTATCTGGAGCATATTTTAAATTTATAGTATTAAGCATATGGAAAATACAATCAGTTGGCTTTGCATTAGCACCACCCTCTTATATAGGAATGAACTAGTCTGAAATGCTGGTGAAGGCTCAAAGTCATGAACAGCTGATATAAGATTGCAGTGCGCACATGTGGTGATCAATTTTTCCGCGTGTGCAAAGAATGGGTTGAGACCTTTTCGACTTTGAAAGTGGAATGACTGTGTAGGCAAGACGTTCAGGTGCCAGTATCTTGACAACATGGTTAAGTGCTCCCATTCTGTGGTCACAAGTCTACTGTGATTGTGTCGACAGCAGTCGAACACTCTGTCAGGGGCACTGGCTACACAGTTGACACCTGTGGTGAGCGTCATGTTTCTCGTCTTGTAACATAGCATCGACACATCACGGTGGTCCAGCTAACCTGCCAGTACCATGTATAAATAACAATACCAATATCCACATGGACTCGTTTGTGTATTTTGTCAAGAAACATTGGGGATTTCCCCTAACTCCGTTATCCACATGGACTATGTATGCACCTGACATTAGTTCACATAGACTGTGGCAGGCTACGGCCATCAAGGTACCATTTTCATTGAAGGTGCCAATTTATTAACTATTATCTAGACCAGGGATGGCCAACAAGTCGATCGCAGTTTTAATTTCGGTCAATCACGACAAATTTTAAATATATTTAAAAAATGGATTAGTCAAAATCTAAATGTTATTATTATTATGCGCCCCATTCCATACGCTTATTACAAATCCCTTGAAGCACGTGACTACCCTTGTCGCCGCACAACCGCTAGGTTTGTCTAGTGAAAATTCACGCAGTTACGCTGTGGAGACCATGTATGTGTTGATTTCTTATTTAGCTAACTTAATATTAATAACTGGGAAGTACTTATACGTTAATTTAATACCCTTTGATTTAAAATGAATACTACGAAAAAGAGTAATACGTATCATTTTCATCAAGAGTGGGAACTAGAATACTATTTTTGTAATGATGAATGAAAAAAAGTTATTTGATTTGCAATACTTCCGTGGCTATACCCAAAAGAGGAAATTTAGAAAAGCAGTTCAACGCAACTCCATGGTAAATACCAATCGGATTTTCAGCCTAATAGCGACCTTAGAAAAAATAAATTAAAGTAACTTAAATCTAGATTATTCGAACAACAAAATTTCTTCATGACACCTAATTTACAGGCAAATTGCTGCTATGGATAAAGGGGTGGTTGAGGGGGAGAAGACAGAGAGTGGTAATCAATGGACACTGCTCATCGTGGACTAATGTTATTAGTGGAGTCCTTCAGGGTTCAGTATTGGGTCCTTTATTGTTCTCTGTATTTATAAATGATACTGATGATGGTATATCAAGCTTAATGTCCAAGTTTGCAGACGATACGAAGGTTGGCAGGGTTGTCAAGGACACTACGCTACTGCAACAGGATCTGGAAAGGTTGAGCAGATGGGCTGAGAGGTGGGAAATGAAGTTTAACATTGACAAATGTAAAGTACGTACTACATATGGGAAACAGCAACCCCAGAGCAACGTATCAACTCTGTGGTACTACACTGACAGTGGTAGAGAATGAAAGGAACCTGGGGGTGGTTGTGCAGGCAGATATGAAGTTCTCTGAGCAGTGCAGACGGGCTGCAAGAGTAGCTCATGGTGTATTGTCAATGATATATAGGAATTTTTCCAGCAGGGATAAGGAGGTGATTATTCCCTTGTATAAGGCAATGGTCAGGCCACACCTAGAGTACTGTATACAGGCCTGGAGGCCTCATTTCAAGAAGGATGTAGAGCTGCTGGAACGAGTACAGAGAAGAGCAACAAGATTAGTGAATGGAACAAAGGGGTGCTCTTACGAAGAAAGGCTTAAGTTTTGCGAATTACAGTGTCTGGAGACTAGGCACCAGCGAGGTGATCTGATAGAGGTGTACAAAGCCTTGAATGGTTTGAGCATGCTCAATGCTGATGGGATTCTTCCTCTTGCTCAGAATAATCACCTGAGAGGGCATAAGTTCAAATTGAGGAAAGACAGATGTAGAATAGATGTGCGCAAATTTGCCTTTAGCCAGCGGGTGGTTGGTAGGTGGAACAGACTTCCATCCCTTGTCGTGGAAGCTGATAGCCTAAATAAGTTTAAGGCTCAGCTGGACAGGTATTTCGAACGAACAGAGTGGAAGTGGAAGTGGTTATTTTTTATTTATTTATTTTTTGGCTGATGCTGCATAAGCTTGCTTTCTTGCATCAAATGCCTCTACTAATGCTAATGCTAACCCAGGCCTTTTCCATATGGGGTGAAAAGACAAAGAACATTCTCCACTAACTGAGAATCCTCATCAACCTGTGCAATACCACCACTTTGCTTATTGGAGGCTTGAAGTGCTGGAACCCACGTTTAGTCTCCAGAGCAAGACAGCTCTGATAACCCCCCTCCCCTAATCGCTTCCATCATGCAGTATAATCGATGTCTTTTGAGGTTATGACAGACGTGTCAAGATCCAATCTTCCTTACATTTTGAGGCTATAGTTCTAAAACGGTGTTCGCAGGCCTGCCGCCACACGGCAGGCCACCGGGTCGAACCTATTGGTAGGAGGCTTCCGGATTAGCTAGTGTATAAACTCGCTGCCTCTACTCTGCCAGATAGTGAGTGGAAGGAGTCCAAGTAGTGTGTATGCGGGGGGGGGGGGGGTATCGTGGCCACGTCATGTCAAGGAGCCGGGTACATTCTTGCCATGTGTTCGCCACATCCTAGGATTTCATTACTTTATACAGCACGTCCTCCCCACCCCAACCTTTCTTACTATTAAATACATCATGAATTGATAAACTCATAGAACAAACTTATCCGCAAAAAAATCTAAACCATCCAAACACTTCCTCATCCATTTCAGAAATATACGTGGTCTCAGTTCCAATCTCAATGATGTCCATTTCCACTTACAGTCTGTCAAACCCCATGTACTCTTTCTTACAGAATCCCAAATATCACTTGATTCAACAAGTGCCCATCTCAGTTGTCCAAATTATTCGCTGCATGATTCCTTTTGCTTCAAAGGTGGTACTTGTGAATATGTCCGCTCTGATATTCCCTGTCGGTGACTTAGAAATTTGGAATCTCCTCCTTTAGATCTGCTTTGCCGTAAAATCTCTCGACCACATTCTGTAAAATTCGCCGGTTGCCTCTATCGTTCTCCCAACTCCACTAATCACTTGGAACTCTTACTTCCTTCCTTTGAAACTTGACTTTCTGCAGTCCAACTTTCCTAACAGTGGGGTCAAATTTTCTTGGTGATTTTAATGTTCACAACTCCAGCTGGTCAAGATGCTGGGGCTTTTACAATTACTAATGATCTAGCACAGACTGTTCATTTACCTACCAGAATACCAGACAATCCTAACCATGTAGCCAACAACGTTTGACCTTTTTCTCACAAACAACATTTCTAAGTACACGGTAAAGGTGCGTGATTCTCTAGGCACATCAGATCACAACTTGTTGAAAATATACAAGTATATTCTCCAGTAGAACCTTTCTCTTGTGGCTATTCTCAACCCCATGTTGTTTGACATTACAGGAATGCACAATAGGATAATCTTCGCAATTTCTGGCTGGATTACTGTTTTAAGTCTTCGGATGTCAATGTGTGCTCAGTCGTGTCAGTGATATTATTCTTGTGGGATGAAATCCTTTATTTCACAATTAACCTTAAAATCTCGTCATTTATTTAAATTTTGGTTTTCCAATAAATGTGCTAAGGCTGTTAAGATAAGAATGCTTCATATCAAAATTGGCTTGAATCCAAATCTCCAGGTTCATTTCCTGCCTACACCAAAGCTCGCAACGTGATGGTAAATGGCTCTCTAACTTCTCCACTAATGCTGGTGTTTCCCAAGGTTCAGTTCTTTCTCCCACTATTTTCTTCTTGTATATTAATGGCCTTCCATTGACCAGAAATCCTATCCTTAGTTTTGCTGATGATAGCACATTGCATTCCAACTTTTTTCCAGTTTGAGAAACCTTGTTCTGCACAAACAGCTTCAACTTCTAGAATATCCACTACCTTTCCCTTATATTCTGATCTCCAGTGGGGCAAAGATAACTTTGTTCATTTCAATCCTTCTAAAACTCAGTCCTTTCTTATGGCAAAAATGATTCTTCTTCTCATATGATTTTCTTCGATGACACTGCTTTCTCGGAAAGATCGTATATCTCGATCGTATATATTTTTAATCGTATATATCGTATATACGTATAAGCAGATTAAAAATATTGCTTCCTCTGCATCTAAAAGACTAGGTTTTCTCTTTTGCTCTCGTTACTTTTCTTCCAAATTCACTGTGTTCACTGTGTAAAAATCTCAAATCCACCCTATCGTGGAATATTGTTCTCACATCTGGGGCGGACGCCCCAAAAACCTCTATCGGGCTCCATATTCCATTCAAAAGAGGGTAGTTGGGTTAATTAATGATTCATCTCTAACAAAGTCTCTCCACTCTCTGTCTCATAGACGTTCTGTTTCCGCTGCATGCGTTTTCTACAGATACTTCCATGGGATTGGACAATTCACAAGAACAGATACTGTTCTTGTGAATTGTCTTCTATAATTACTGCTTTCTCTTCCAAATCAGTGCAAACACATGCTGCAGCCAGTTAACATCCTCTTATTTTCCAAGTTAAAACGTACAAAATCAGCTTTTCCTATTCCTCATTTATTCATTCAACTTTTTTCTGGAACAACCTCCCTACACAAGCATTTACACTCTACAGAAATTCAAGTCTAATGTTAACAAGTATCTTCTTTCATTTTCTCAACCTTCAACCCATGCACGGTACTAAAGTACCTAGGTTCTAATATCTCTTGTGCTGGGGGATTTTCGTAATAAAAAAAATTAAAAAAAAAAAAAAAAAAAAAAAAACATCACCAGGAATATCAGTGGTCCTTATCAGCTCTTAGTCTCTGCTTTTTGAAAGACCTTAATCGTGAAGGTGAATTCATCTCTTTTTACGAAAATAATTTATGCAGTCACTAGGACTCATATTCCATGCACCATTATAATCATATTATTACCTATCTGCTTCTCAACTAACTTAATTATGAACATTATATTTACGATTTGCACAGCTATCACAAAAATAATCGAATCTCTCGTAAGAAGCTAATTCCGATTCAATACAAACAGCATCTAAAAGTGATCTATGACCATTTTGGAATTCTGTACAATTTTAAAAATAAAATATTAAAAGAAAATAATAATTCTCCACCATGCCATTAATGAAGAGAATAACCACCACCACTGGGCAGTTGGAAAAGGATATGTTAAATATCCTTTTCCAACCGCCCAGGCTTTTACTAATAATTTCAATACTCCCAAACAAACCATTCAAGTACTTCCCATTTTAAAGGCAAAGAAAGAAAGTTCCACTCTCCAGTACAGAGTATTCTATAAATTAAAACATTTACAAAATTACCTCAGTTTTCAGTCTCTCTCTCTCTCTCTCTCTCTCTCTCTCTCATATCTTGGCAGATTTAGCTTTGCTTCCTGCTTTAATTTTAGCATATAAAGCTTCCTTACATGTAACTGGTAGTAGACTTACTACCAGTTACATGAATTCTTCGTATTAACTTACTAAATTCTTCGTATTAACTTACTTTACACTTTACTCAAAACGACCTGCATCAAACACTAAGAACTTAAAAGGCAGTTAGTGAGGATTCTCAAATGAACTCCTTAGTAACTGTTGGCCTGTTTCCCTCCTAAATGCGATCATTGTGATTTTCAAAAATTTTCCTGGAAGAGTCGCTTGTAATTTTTAGTAATGTATATTATTTAACCCGGACCCCTGGCATCATGGGTACTTATAAATGCATGCATCCAGGGTATTCTATTGAATTAACCCAACACAGTTCCTACAAAAATTAACGTATATTCCGCCGTATAAGTAGGTGTTTGAAGCACTAAAAAATCGTACGAAATTTGAGAGCAGACTTATACTCAGAGTATAAAATCCAAGCTGGGATTAAAGACACCTATTTAACGCAAGAAAGACATGAATTAATACCAATACATAAAGAAACACATACACATGAACGCAAACAAACAAGAATAAGCTCGAATGCCCTTATTAGAAGCTGCTTGAATCTAAGTGAAAACTTCGAGGGAAGGCCCTTGAATGTCCAAGACTGCTCACGAGCGCGCGCTCTGGCGACTAAGCGTCTTTTGATCACTCAAAAGGATTAGTTTGCGTTCAAGCGTGGTTGCCGTTGTTTTCTTTATGACATTCTTTGCTTATGACGTTCTCTCGCGGCACGGTGCAAATAGCTGTGATGTCTTTTCGACAAACGATACTATCCACACTTGAATTATGAATAGTTGCGAATGATCGCATTCAGCCTGTATGGTTTCGTCAGCGTTCAAGTGTATAAGCACCTTTACAGCAAACGCTCTTCTAGAGTGATACACTGTTCAGAGAGAGACCAATTTGTAGTATAGTACCACAACAGCCAACAAGGAATGGATCCGTTACATAATCAGTCTCCCTGGTGCACGTGAAGCATCACCTTATCACCTATGTCTGTAAGTGCTACTTTCGTGACATAACAGGGAGTACTGTGCACAGTATAATAAAATGTCAAAATGTATATTTTTAAAAGGAACAGATATTTAAATTAAAATACAAACAGTGGTGTTTAATGCAGTTATGACTGTTATACGCAAGATAGGAAAGATTTCTATAAAAAGGGGGTTGTGAATACAGTAAACTGTAAAATCCAGAATACTTTAACGTCAAGCATATTTTACAAAAGGGGGGGGGGAATATATATATATACATTATTCTTTTTATCTTGGTTCAACTACTGTCCTTGTTTATTTACTTTTTCTTTCTCTTTTCCTTTCTGCCTGCCTCTATTCTATGTTATATATATATATATATATCAACATTTTATAATCCAGAAATATTAAAACAGCAATCCGGCATTAACGATCGTATTTTTCTTTAATAATATATGCAAAAAGGGGGAACATTGCTTTCTTTATAAGATGCTTGCCGATTATCAGCAGGATTTACACTACATACACACTTGCCTTTGCAACGCGTTGCTTTAATACTGCACTACTTTCAAAAAGATTACCTCTATTAAAGGTTAACTGGCCATTCGTTTTAAAAGATGAGATTATCCTGACTGCCTGTTTCAGGACTAACTGGTCCCTCATCAGGTAGCAGGGGGCCCTCTAGTGACAACGGGAAGACAAAACAGGTATAAAGAACTGTTTCATGCTTCTTCTGTATATGAAATCAGTTTTCAAAGTACATAGCACATTTGCACTTCTCCAGTCCATGGAGATCTCCCCCACAGAGTGGAGATGTAAAAATGTTTCCCCATTTCCCCATTCCAGACCTGCTAGTTTAACTTCTGTCAAAATAATGGAGTCACTGGTTAAAGAAGCACTGCAGGATCATCTAGATAAGACTGCAGTTATAGTTCAGACACAGCATGGGTTTATTAAGGGGAAGTCTTGTCTGACCAATTTGATTGGATACTATGATGTGGTCACAAAGCAACTGAATGCAAAAATTAATTTTGATATCATATACCTGAATTTTAGGAAAGTTTTTGATATTGTTGCACATGGATAAAAGGATAGTTGAGTGGGAGGCGACAGAGAGTGGTAATCAATGGACACTGCTCTTCGTGGAGTAATATTATTAGTGGAGCTCCCCAGGGATCCGTGTTGAGCCCATTGTTGTTTTCTGTATTTATCAATGATATTGATGAAGGTATACCAGGCTTCATTTTCAAGTATGCAGACGATGCAGAGGTTCGTGGGGTTGTTAATGACAGTAAGGACGCTACTGCAGCAGGATCTAGAAAGGTTGAGCAGGTGGGCTGAGAGGTGGCAACTGAAGCTTAACATTGACAAATGCAAAGTACCGTATATGGGTAACAGTAACCACAGAGTAACACACCAACTGTGCCGTACTACACTCAGGGTGAGACCTGGGGGTAATTGTGTAGAGTCAGATATGAAATTTTCTGAGCAGTGCAGACAGTCTGCAAAAGTAGCTCATTGCGGGTCGTGTCAATGATATATAAGAATTTTGCCAGCAGGGATAAGTAGATGATTATCCCCTTCTGTAAGGCAATGGACAGGCCACACCTTGAGTATTGCACACAGGTCTGGAGGCCTCATTATAGAAAAGATGTTGAGCTAGTAGAACGAGTACAAAGAAGAGCAACGAGATTAGCGAGTGGAACAAAGGGTTACTGTTACGAATATAGGCTTAAGTTCTGCAAATTGCAGCGTGGGTTCTTCAAAATCGTGGGTTAAAACAGATTAAAACTCAACATCATTAAATTTAAATCTCTCTCTTTTTCCAGGAAATTAATTTTTGGATTGCACACAGATTACTTTTAATTTCACCCATTACAGGAGTTGGCGAGTTATTTACAAGTCATTGCTAGTTTCTAAATAACAACAAGCATATTTAACATTTTGAAAACTTAAGAATGTGTAAGCAAAATCGCTTCAGCATTTATATAGGATAAATCAATATTACACTACATTATACTGATTGCTTAAAAGTTTTAGCTAAGCTTCTTTTTAGTAACTTAGTAAAGAGAAGTTTAGCTAAAGCTTCTCAACATATCTAAAAAACTTGTAACTAAAAGCTCTGTTATAATTTTCTTAGTATTTATATACAACATATACTGCCTTTGAATAAAAAACGCGGCATTCCTGGAAAAAAAAAAAATGGTGAAACACAATACAAATACAATGGTGTCAAAAAGGTTAAAGTTACAACCATAAAATCTGAGAGAAATAAAAATATACATTTGACGGATTCTATCAAATCTTCTATGAAAGAGTATTACAAGACTGGATTTATTAATTTGAAAATGAACATGCGTCTAACTTCATGAGTCGTATTCATGGCTATCCAAAATGAGGCTTAGTCCTGCCTAATTCAGGCATTTAATGGAGGCTACGATCACTCCTGACAATCAAAACGAACCTCTGCTGGTGTTTACTAGGCTAAGGCTTTGTGATAATTATATTAAAATTAGAAAATGGCTTTATTAACTTTACATAACTAACCCCTTAACAGTGACATTCATCTGTGGTGAATAGTGAAAGTTTAATATTTTCATATATTGTTAATTAAATAATTCCAGAAAAGAAACTGCGCATTTAGCTATCTGTAACGTTCATTTATTAAAGCGAACAGACTCAAATAGTGGTAATTCTAACATGAAAACATATCGAGAGAGAGAAAATAATAAAAATTCAACCCTTTATTGCCAAATTCTATAAAGGCAAAACACCAGTACAGACACTTCTAGAGAGGTGGACAATAATAATAATAAAAAAAGTCAACATAAAGTAGCTGGTACTAAAAGCATGGGCTTTCCGCAGTTAACATCCCACCCTTGACCCACCTGACTACCCGACCTGGCTAGTCAGGTGGGTCAAGTGCCTGCCTGGCAACCCAAAGGTCGCGGGTTCGAATACCACCTCGGGCTTGGATCACAGTACAGTATAATGAAAAACTTTAGGGGGTGCATTATGGCCACAGAAGCCGATACGCCAACAACAAAAAAGATTAATGTTTTGTCCAACTTACAACAAAGGTATCTTGACACTGTGTTGACTGTATTCAATTAGATATTTTCTACAAATGTTCATAAGGGTTCCAAATGGGAAAATTATACTGTCATTTTATAAACCTTGGTTAAATCCGAATTACTAAAATTCAAACAAATTCTTTTTTATTAATCCAGGTTCTTCCCTAGCCTGCTTGCAAATTGCATTACGATGATATAATATTAATAATTTTCTGTTTATACTCTGGCACGACAACAAAGTCAGTAGAGTTTACAATAAATCGTCAATACAAATATTTTTTTTATATATTTAGTAGTCATGGGCTCGAACCCCGGTCCAAACGCGTGTTATTCACTCTCGCTCCTGACCACTTGGCTACGTCAAGCCTGCATGACTGCCTCTATAATGAGAATGTGATAATACGGCTGAATCTTTATAGATTTCCCACTATAGATAAAGTGGAATTCAGATCATAATTAAATATTATTCGCTCATGCTTACTGTAACACTTGGCTGAATTAACTGTTAAGTCATTATCCATTAGCTACATTTCCAAAAGCTGTAAGTATCTATTTAATAACCAACAAATCTTCAAGTGAGTTAATAGTATTATAAATGTTAACATTACCATCACAAGTTAATATTTTAATATGCGAATGCTTAGTGGGGAAGTGGGGTTCGCGAATGTCGCTTCACCGGTCCAACGCAGAGAACTGAAACCCATTAACAAGGCAGCACAACTGCCCGCACAGAACCAGTTCGGATTCAGGCCTGGTATGTCAACTATCGATACGCTAGAAAACATCATCAGCACTGCCAACAACTGTGACTCGAAAATACCTTCTTGTCATCTCAGTCGACACTGCCGGGGGTCAGATATGTGCAGAACTTCCTGAGAACCTATACAACTGCATCAATAACTGCAGTTGTATAGGTTCTGCATCTTAGCAATAGAAACATCGTGATTCAGACACCTTTCTGCAGCGTGGAGAGAAGTTCATCGGGGCTACCCACAGGTCTCTGTGCTCGGCCCTCCTTTTTTTTTTTTTTTTTTGGTAGTTGTTGGCGCATCGGCTTCTGTGGCCATAATGCACCTACCAAGGTTTTTGCAGTACTTCGAATCAAGCCCGAGGCGGGATTCACACCCGCGACCTGTGGGTTGCCAAGCAGGCACTTTACCCACTCGGCTAGCCCGGTCGGCTCGGCCCTCTCCTACGGAATTACGTCCTTGAAGAGTTTCTAAATATGGACCTTGGCGATGTCCGGACTCAAGCCTATGCGGACGACCTCTCACTAATTCTTGCTGTGGACTCCAGGGGCCCAACTCGATACCGCTGCCAACCGGGCTACCACAATCCTTCAGGATGGGGTACAAACACATCACCTAAGCATCTCCCCAACCAAAACTCAATCCATTTTTACTGAAACGATACCTAACTCCAACAAGGCCACCACAAATTAGGATCCAAGGCAGAACCATAAAGTTAGTGACCATATTAAAATATCCAGGCGTCATTCTTGACAAAAATCTGCCTTTTCTCCCTCATCTCAACCTTATACAAAGAAAAATCAAGAGATATACAGTGCTGATAGCAAGGGTGACTTGCCGTGACTGGACGTTGAAGGAAGAACCCTAGCTTTGTTTTATAAAGCAGTCTTCATCCCGGCCATCATTTACGCCTCAGGAGTATGGTTTCACAAAGCCTCCACAGTCATAAACCGAAGAAAACTCAACACCATTCAGCAGTCGATTCTGTTAACCATATCACGGGCCTACTGCCTCTTGATCTTGAAGTCATATGCGCAGGGATGCTCTATCAGCTGAGTTGAGGAACACCTACTACCTTCATGGACTTCTCCACGGATCCTCTGAACAATCGCTCTGTGAAGAAGAGACGGCTAATAACCTATCTGCAGCAAATCTGGAAATCCAGGTGGACTGAATCCACAAAAGGAGAAATTACCCGCAAATTCATTCCCGAGGTCCAGAGAGTATATCAAAAGTCACTGCCCTGGGTTTCCCCAGGCCTGCTGACCACCTATCTTTTAACAGTACACGGTGGCATCCGAAGTAAACTAACCCTCCTTGGAATTTCATCCAACCCCCTATGCGCATGTGGTTGCCAGGAAACCTGGGAACACTTGACGTACGACTGCCCGTTGTACGAAGATCTTCGTGGCATCCTTATCACCTAGTTCCAGTTCATCCCCGAGAATCAGGAACACTACTTCCTGGAAGACAACTTGAATTATAAAGCCTTCTCAAAGTTTGCCCAATAAACCTTCACAAGGCGCAAGACACTCCCGCAGCCAAGGAACCAAACGTAGAGTGGATGTGTGCCACACTAACCCACACCAGAAAGACAATATCAAAACAGGAACTCCTTTCCACAGAAGATATGGATGTTTCAACAGAGACCACCAATCAGTGACTTACTCAACTGTCCTTCGGTTCTCTCCGAACGAACCTCAGTCCTGAACACAACAACCAACGGGCTGCAATCTAGCCCAGTATGGATAACTAGACAGACAGACTCGACACAAGCCAACCAAAAGGCAACTGTGTCCATACCCCCTTGCATGGTCACTTTTACACACCTTCCCCTCTCGCCCGATGGAGCTCTGTCTCCATTGATTTCTTGGGGATGCCTTCCCTATCTTCCCCCTTCTTGAATCTCAGACCCCTCACTCTACCTTACGTGTTTTTTTAAGGCCCTGTCACTGAGTGATTAGGTGTCAGGGCCTGCCAGAGTTAAGCAATCTCTACTGTGACTGGCCTGCTCCTCAGGGTGGTGGATGGGCAACGGGGGATCCCACTAGGGGCCCAACAGCTAAACAGACAGATGAATCAACACACCCCTGCACTACACGTACACCAACATATACATACACTTTTTTCATATTTTGCCTGCAGAGTCCGTGTAAACTGACAGAGATATGAACGCGGAGTTGGGGGAGCCTCGGTGCTGTTTGACCCTAAACACTTTACACTTTAACCCCCCCCCCCAACACCACCGTCTACGTGGGTAGCACAGTAGTATCTTTACCATCTTCCCCACCCCGAGTGGAAACGGTACGAGTTTGAATCCCGTCGATGACACAAAGAGCTTTTAAGGGTTTTTTTTTTCACTCTGTGGCTGAGTTAGTCAACTCGGACGTAGATAGCAAGGTTTTCTTCCTCCCAGAAAAACTGGGGGGTTTCTTCCAGCAAAGTAGTCAAATCGACCAGAGAACACATACAATTTCCAGATGCAATGCACATTGCAGTTGAAGTGATTTTCTTGGTAACCCTAATATAATAATAATAACCCCCATCACTACTAGATGAAAAAGCCAAACCTAAACAAGGCCACCTGCATGGCTAGACAAAGATGACAAATATTGCACATACTGCATCGAGTGCGGAACAGGATAAAGTCACTCGCATTCATGCAAGATAATCCAGCCCAACCACCTCAAAGTGCTTACTGTGCAACGGCACAAGTGACCATGCAGGAAGGGGTTGAAAAACGTGTGTGTACCCTGAACGCACGAAAAATGTTTCATTTTATGTGAAAACATCTTTGACAAAAATCAAAACCATTTAAATTTTTAAAATAGAACAGCTAGAACCAAAGTTATGAACGATGTAAAGCTTTATGCTCACGCCCTCTACTTACTCTACCGAATCAACGCTAGTGACTGAGTCAGCGTCGTTTATTGTATTATATTGTATAGAGAGAGAGAGAGAGTGGCACCCAGACACACATCTATCTCTATCTATATGTAGTAATACAAATAGGCCTGCAGTATAATGTAAGTTAGTGTAATGCATTGTTTATGTTATTAGTAACAGGTCACTCTGCCACCAGGGAGCAGACACCACATAGGTGTTGGCTACCTGGTGCCCGTCCCTGGCACGTGGAGCCAGACTTGGTTCTAATATTCTGTCTGTGCTTATTGCACTAAAAACCACACACATACCAGAGATAGTGCAATACCGGGAAGTGCCCACATTCCCACTCCCAGGCTTCCCACACATGGAAGAACAAAAAAAAAAATGAAAAAAAAAGCCACCAGAGATACAAAACTGGCAGCTGCTGTAATCCCACTCCCAATCTACTCTGATCAGGAGCCAGCAAAATAAAATAATAATAATAATAATAAATAAATAAATAAATAATAATAATATAAAAAATAAAAACATTAATAAAATAAATAAATAATAATAATAATAATATAAAAAAATAAAAACATCAATAAAATAAAAAATAATAATAAATACCCCCCCCCTCCAAAAAAAAAGTGTACAGCTAAATTAGATCGCATCAGTAACAACTGGAAGCAATCTCCTCTTACTAAAGACCCTTCTACAATATTCTTGAAAAACAATGAAATGTTCCTCAGAGGACAGCCAAACATACTCAGAGCCCCTACTGTCTTCCAACTGCAGATCTATCGGTGCCCTCCAGAATTCATCATATAACTGGCAATCATATAAAATATGATCCCAAGTTTCACACCTGCCACAAATACAAAATGGATGATCCTCTATGCCTATCCTCTAAATTGGAACAGCTTACTTCTTAGAGACCCATGCCCAGTAATCAAGTACGAGGCCTCCATAGAAGGATAGAACCATTTATATAATTTATTATTGCAATTACACCCCACATTCGGAATAAATAGATATGTTGTTCTCCTAGTCAGACTGCGGTCCCATCTGGTTTGCCAAATTTAATTCAGTTTCTGAGTAATAATTGTTTCTCCTTTTTAATTCCAACATTCAGGTCATTTGTAATGCCCATAAAATATACCTGCTTTCCTTTACGCAAAAAATAACTGAAAGCGCCGTATAACACCACCAAATCCAACGGAAGAGCATTTGTCAACTCTGTTTTACATACCTTCAATATTGTCAGTACATGATTCTTTGGATGGAAAGTAACTTCTGTTTGAATTTCACCTTACCTATGTTGGGATACCAAATCGATGCCCCGTATACTACTATTATCAGACTGTTAGATAAGAAGAGAAACACATGGATTAGGCAGCAAACTCAAGTAAAGGACATTCTTATCAAAAAAACTAAAATGAAAAAAAAGAAACTAAAGAACTAAAATGGTCTTGGGCAGGACACATTGCTCGAAGACATGATGACTGCCTGTATTTGATAAGCTGTTTACAGATTCACTTAATACATGACATATACATCTTAATGGTACCAGATCTTATTCTGTCTTCTTCATTGAAGGAGCTGAGGCAGAGTAAAGATGAAGAAATATCATGTTTTCTTCGAGATCTCCCGCTCAATAGAAGTAAGCTGTGAGCTTCAGATAGGCTCTTCACTCCATATTGCTTGCACTGACAGTATTTATCTTTTCATCAAGTCCAAAATTCTTTACACAGGATAAGTTGGATACCACAAAACGCAATGGTAGGTAGGAGTTATTATGACAGTACCATGCACGCAAAATAGAAATAAAGCGTTGAAGAATTTTTGTTTTTAATGATAACTTCAAACACGAAAGGTAATGAAATTTATAGTACTTAGTATATACATTTCACTAAAGATAAAAGAAGATACCTGTTAACATTAGACTTGAATTTATGTAGACTGTAATTTTCAGAAAATGTGAGAAGGGAGGTTGTTCCAGAAAACAGATAATGAAGGAATAAACAAGGAAGAAGAAAAGTTGGTTCTGTGGGTTTGAAGTCGAAGAGTAAATGGATGCTGACTGGTTGCGGCATGTTTTCGAACTGGTTTGGAAGAGAGGAGAAGCATCTATAGAAAAGGCATGCAGCAGAAACAGAACGCCTATGAGACAGAGTGTACAGACTTTGTAAGAGATGGGTCATTAATTAACCTAACTTCCTTCTTTGGAACAGAGTCTAGAAGCGTCTGAAAGAGGTAATGGAGGGCACCACCCCAGATGCAGGAACAAAAAATATTCGATATTTGAAATTTGTACAGAGCGGATAGCCAGTTAGAAGAAAAGTAATAAGAGAGAGAAAGAGAAAAACCAATTTTTCAGATGCAGAGGAAGCAATATTTGTGATGTGCTTGCGACAAGCGAGACTAGAAGTCACCATAATCAGTAATTGAGATAATCCCTATAATGAACAGAAATCTTAGTGTCATCGAAAGTAAGCATAGGAGCAGAACAATCCTTTTTGCAAGATAAAAGACAAGACTGAGTTTTAGAAGGAATGAAATTAACTAGGTTATCTTTGTCCCATTAAAGAATTAACTGGAAATCAGCATTTGAGGAAAAGGTAGTAGATATTCGAGAAGTTGAAGCTGTTTATGCAGAGCATAGTTTCTCAAACTGGAAGGTGGAATGCAATGTGCTATCATCAACTGACATCAACAAAATTAATTAAATGCCCGGAAAACTATGGATTTTGGGACAATGGAAGAAATTTATTAATATACAAGAGGAAAAGAGTGGGAGAAAGAACTGAACCCTGGGAAACACCAGCATTAGTGGAGAAGTTAGAGGACAGAGAGCCGTCTACCATCATTCGCAGTGAGCAGTCAGAAAAGAAACCACCCAATTACAGAAAACAGTCAGTAATCCATAAGATGGAAGCTTGTTTAAAAGACCTTTATTCCAAACACGATCAAAAGCGTTTAAAATGTCAAGAGCAACTGCTTGATTTCGCCAAACTTGTCACTGAATTTTTTCCATAGGTTGGTAACACATAAGCCAGAATATCACCAGTAGATTGATACTAAAGAAATCCATATTGGCGATCATCGATCAGATGGAAGGATTCCAGAAAGTTTAGGAATTGGTGGTTAATGGATACCTCCATTACTTTAAAATGAGTAGAAATAAGTGCAGTGGGACAATATTTACATGGGAAGGATCTGTCACCCGTTTTAGATAAGACTTGTGGCATCAATCACCCCAGTATGCATTTGAAAAGGAGAGAAATTATTGTTCAATGCTATGCAGAGTCACAGTGTTTATATTGATACATAATACAGGTTGGAAATGGTGAATATGTTGGCCGTGATCCTAATTAAGCCATCTCATTATCCAGCTTTCGAGTGCAAGTAATCTACTTATATATGGTGGGGATGGGGTTACAGAAAACCAGACTGCAGAAGCGTTAAGTGTCGTATTGCCTATATTGCAGAGTACGTTTCAGTTTTCATAAGGAAGAAATGACTGAAAGTTAAATCTAAAACTTAAAGTTATCAATGATAACTAGGTTAAGCCACTCTTTCTAGCAGAATCATATACAAGCGCACCATAGTCCACTCAAGATCTGACAAGTGTATGGTACAAGTGAAGTAGAGTGTACCTATCGACACCCCATGTCATAGCTGGTATTACTTTCAGGATATTCACCTTTTTCTAGCAGATAGCTCGGATCTTCATTATATGTTTCAGAAAGTTGAGCTCTCTGTCTAGAGTTAGACCTAGAAAACCAACACTATAAGAGAGCAATAAGATGAGTTCTCAGTGGTAATTCAGGTTCAGGATGTAACTTGAGCTTTTTTTACAAAAATATACTGTAATTGTTTTCTGTTCGGAGAGGAGACAGCCACTGCTCTATTTTATTGACTGCACGCCAGAGTTGTCATCCAATACAGTTCATGTTTTGGGCCATACTGCACCGTATATAACGTGTATGTAAATTGAGTTTGTTCTGGTCGATTTGTTGTTTTCTGAAAGAAAAACCCTAGTTTCCAGAGAAAGAACCATACTACCCACGTCTGAGACTAGCAAACTCAGCCACATTGTGAAAAAGGCCCATAAAAATTCCTCGCATCATTGGCGGGATTCGAACTTGGCTCTACTCTCCAGTGGGGATGACGGTGATTATACCTGTGCTACCAACAAGGGCACTGCCATCAGGATCAGGTTCACTGTTAAACTGAGCTGGTTAAGGAATTTTTTTTTTTTTTTTTAAACTCCAACACAGTAAATGGTTGATTATAGGGTAGAGAATGATTTGGGCTAAATTTTGTTTTCTAATTCTTGGCCTTAGTATTTTGAAAGGTTTTATCACATGCATTCACTGCAATACTTGGGAGAACATTTCAGATGGCATATCCTGTCCATTCCAACCGATAATCGGGAAAGAAACTGGTGGTGATTTGCTGTTCAGTGTTTTAATTATTATCAAATCAGTCGGGTATTGGTATCTTTGGCTTGTCTTCTTATATAGCGTGTTTTGGTCCTAAGTCTCTTGTAGTTGATAAGGTTATCAGTTGTTGGATACTTGCAGCAGAAGTTCCATTGTTTATATTTTTCCTTTTGCATTGGTGCATTCTGTGTTCCACCAATAATTAGTGCGCAATCGCACGTTTTTCTACGCGTGATTGCAGTATAGCAACTTTGGCTGAATCTAGTATTTACTGTGTTGTGTTCAGTTACATCATCAGTGTGCTGAGAGTCAACACTGATATTAAATACAACATTACATGAGTGGCATATTCATTCTAGTCTGCTTTGGAAATTTTCCATTTTATTCAACTTTAGGTGTCTGAAGCGATTTGTATTTGTATTCCACAGACTATTGGGTAGTACTCACTGCAGTAGTGGTCATCAATCACTGACCAGTCAATGATTTCAAATAATACCAGCAAATAGATGAAAAGATCGACGGCACAAGTTGATCCTGTAGGAAGGTGCTAGGTACTGTTAGGTTGTGTTTATCAATTATTGCTTTGAGTAGTTTTCCTCCTTTATCCATTTGATATGATTCCAAAGTAGGTGGTGTGCGTTAATGTCACCTAGTAAACAGAATGGAGGTGATATTTGCATGAGGTTCTCTAAGCCTGTTTCTGTGTACAGTATACACTGAGTGATCACTGAATTATGACCACATCTATGAAAACTGAATGCGACCCGTTGACCACGTGAGTGTGCAGTTAGTCGACCTACGCAGCACAGATAAGGTGTCAGTGGTTCAGTAGTAAAATTCTGAGTGTGTTGAGTAAAACGAAAAATTTATTGGACTTTGATAAAGGATAGATTGTGGGAGCTCGACAAGCTGGTGCCTCGATTTCCCAAACGGCTGAACTGGTGGGGTGTTCGGGAGCCGCCATTGTTAAAGTGTACCAGGACTGGAGTCAAAATGGTCAAACAATGAGCCGACGGCAAAACTGCAAAGGTCAGCAAAAAGTTGCTGTTAGAGGTGAGCACCAGGTCCGACAACTCGTACAAAGACACGCCTCGTGCAAAGAGCATGCAAGTTGGACGTTAGAAGACTGGAAGAATGTGTGCTGGTCGGATGAGTCACATTATTTACTCCACACTGTGGATGGTCATGTACAGATTTGGCATCAACAACATGAGGCTCTTCATCCATCATGCATGGTATCAAAAGTACAGGCCGATGGAAGCAGTTGTATGATGTGGGGCATGTTTCACTGGCACTGTTCAAGAGTTGACTACCCAATACAACATGGGCCAACCCGGAACAATATCTGGCATGACCTTGCATCGCACATATGGGCTATGCCAGCAGACGACACCTACGGCATTCTCTCCTAACCAAAGTTCATCGGCATAAAAGACTCGCCTCGTGCAAAGAGCATGCAAGTTGGATGTTAGAAGACTGGAAGAAGGTGTGCTGGTCAGATGAGTCACGTTATTTACTCCACACCGTGGATGGTCGTGTACAGATTTGGCATCAACAACATGAGGCTCTTCATCCATCATGCATGGTATCAAAAGTACAGGCCGATGGAAGCGGTTGTATGATGTGGGGCATGTTTCACTGGTAGGAAACTGGACCCCTGGTGCATGTGGAACAACGTTTCACTGTTCTCCGCTATCGTCAACTGCTTGCTGACTGTGTACACCCCGCTATGTTACACTTTTTCCCGAAATGGCGATGGTGTCTGCCAAGATAATAATGCACAGAGCCATTGGGCACTTGATGTGCAGGAATGGTTTGAGGAACACAGTTCTGACTTCCAGCAAATCGACTGGCCTCCGAACTCCCCCCCCCCACCCCACATATCAATCCCATAGAGTTATGAGACACTATGGCAAGGCATATCAGGCGTCTGGATACACCAATCACCTCCATTGCTAGCCACATTACACACAGCTTGGTTGGCCATACCTCCCGAGCACTTCCGACATCTTGTTGAATCAATGCCACGTCGGATAGCTGCTGTACTGAGAGCAAAAGGAGGACATACGAAGTATTAGGTAGGTGGTCATAATTCAGTGATCACTCAGTGTATATAAATCTGTTTCTATGTACCATACGGAGAAGAATGAATGAGATGATGTGAACAATACTCATTGCAACGGCCTCTAAGATTGAGTACGTAATGGTATATGATTGGATGGAATCCTTGATTCCACCGAAATGGCAACACCGCCGTGATTGTATTTGTTGTATCTCTTTCCCTTATGTAAAGATTATAGCTTTTAACATGAGATACACCAGAAATCTGGTGTCTCTCATGGTTTCCTGACCATGAGACACAGGAAAACCACGGTTTCCTGAAAACATATGCTTACTTGGCTATAACGAGTGATAAATTCGTATATATCATGGATATAGCTCCATAGTCCTCTATAATTCATTATTCAATTTTGGAGGTGGAAGGTGGATCTGTTTGTTTTTTGTTGGCTGTTTGCTTGCTTTTATCCATCACTTTTGCATCTATCCTTTTTTGGCGCCTCTGTAGCCAGGTGGGAAGGAGCAGCAGTGCGTAGCACACGCTTCTTGATTAGACCGGGGTTCGAGCCCGTCACCAACAAATACGGAGGATGCGGAAAGGTCAGGGAATTACCACAGCATATCCCGGAGCAATATGGCCATAGTTGCTAATGCTCCTAAAAAAAAAAACCAAAACCAAAACCAAAATCTATCCTTTTTAGAAAAGAAGGGGGGGTTTTGTGTCCATCCATATTTGGCATATATATTTCTCGCAATTTTTCATGGGCATTATCGTATGTATTATTGCAATCAGCCATCTACGTTCAGGAAGACTTTTTTTTTTTTTTTTTTTTAACTTTTAACAGAATTCACGTTTTTAGTATCTGTACATTTTGAGTTACTGGAGAAGCAAAAGTGAATGGCAGTGGCTTCGGGGTATTGATAGGCTAACCTGACATGGTTTTCTAATGTCCATTCTTGGGTATACCATCAACACCCTCTATGAAAGCAAGACTGAGAAGAAACTAATTGCAACCAAGCATGTACAGACCTGGCAGGCCAGATGGACAGACATTGACAAGGCTCTAATTACAAAAAAAAATTCTTCCTGACGTCTTTATGCTACTGATCTAATTACTTGGCATTGTTCAATCAATCAAAAATTGACTTCCATGGACATAACATGGAATGTCATCAAAAAAGCAATAATCATTCCTGTTCCAAAGGAAAACCGTTGTAACTCCATCAACAACTTTCGACCAATAGCTCTACTCTGTTTTTGCAAAATTACTCGAAAATATTCTTCATAGCAGACTCATGGGTTTTCTTGAAGAAAATCAGCTCATCCATCAACAACAGTATCCTTATCGCTCTAAAAGATCCACTGACCTTGCAATTGATGACTTCTGCTCAAGGATCATTGATAGTCTTGAAAAGGGTCACTATGCTATAGCACTGTTTCTTGACTTATCTAAAGCTTTTGATTGCATATACCATACTATTCTACTTAACAAACTCAATAACCTTGGCTTGAGAGGGAAAATTAACCTTCTCCTTGAAAGCTACCTTACATCGGCTGTTTGTCGTAAGAACAAATCAATCATACTTACTCTAACATCTGTTACTTCTCCAGGGGAGTACCTCAAGGTTCCCTTCTTGGACCCATCCTATTTGTTCTTTACATCAATGAATTTCTCTCTCTTCTTCCATCTTCTCACCTAATAGTGTATGCCAATAATATTTCCATCCTAATCACAGATAAAGACCCTAATGAGCTCCAACTCAAAATCTCTGCCTTGCTTTCTGTGATGCATAATTGGCTTCAAAAGAATCAGCTTATACTGAATCCAAAAAAATCAAAATATATGGTGTTTAGAACGAAAAACAAACCACTAAATATTGATTTAGACGTAATGTACAAAGAAAAACTTGAAAGGGTGAATGAAACTAAGTTTCTCGGAATCTGGCTAGATGATAAGCTAAGTTGGGCAAAACAAATGATAACCCTGCGAAAGAAAACTTCAGTCACTAGTGGGAATACTCGCCAGGGCCTCTGCCTGGCTGTCTCATTCTCTTCTCAGACAAGTATTCCTTTCTTTAATTCAGCTGCACCTCACCTATGGAATCATCTCATGGGGTGCCACCAGCCCATGAAAACCTCGCGAGAATCAACTCCATTCTCAATCGATGCGTTCGTTCAATTTTGGGCCTTCCCTGGAACGCATTGGTTAGTTTGAGATACAAGGAAGGACTCCTAAGCATCTAACAGCTATTGCAGAAAGCCAAGGTGATCCTTGTTTACAATGCAATGAAGACAGCAGACTTTCCCCCTCTCTTCAGATCCTTTTTCATAACCACAGACGAAGAAGAAATATCATACAATCTAAGAAATGAAGCAGACCTGAAGATTCCGCTTTTCAGAAAAGCCATAGGTCAGAAAAGTATAAAATACAGAGGTGCTAAAACCTGGAACAAACTTCCTGCAAAAATCAAAAATGTCACTTCACTAAATCAATTCAAGAAACTACTGATTGAACACATCACCAGGGATGTCTGATTCAAATTACCTTCCACTCAACTCCTGGATTTTAAAAACACCAACATGGAAATAATGTACAAATGTTAAAGGAAACAGTTGGCAAATAGTTTGTAAATTTCTGTGCACATATCTCATCATTTTTCTTTTCTCTCCTCATTTAATTTAAAAATGTTCACAATGATGTTATAAGTAGTGATGCTTTTTGAAGTCTTCTGTAAAGAAATGTACAAAAACAATTTATTTATGTCTTTCCTGTTGAACATTACCTGTACAATTTCAGAACTGTATATTTTTCAATTGTATATTTGTATATTCTATTCATAATGTTTTTAAGGGAACACCCCCCCCCTAAAAAGCCATTGGCTTATGTGTTCTCCCTCACTTTTTGCTGTTATCTCCCAAAAAAGTGTAACATAAAATAGGGATAAATAAATTATTATTATTATAACAGATAATCCCTATTGCTCTTGTAGAGAAATCGAGGACTAGAACCATTCACTATACCTCAGCCCACTCTATGAAGACCTTCGTAGCATCTTTTATACTAGGATCCAAGACCACAGGGACATGAATACTTGCTCATTACAGAAGAACAGTACTATCATGCGTTCACCAAATTTACCCAAGATCTGTTCTCAAGACGGAAGACCCTACCGCCTACTCATACTGGAAACTATGATGACGCCTAGACTTTAGCCAGCAGAATGCTCCTACCATATGTTTCAAAGGCTCTACTGTTCCGAATATACAGTTTCTACTAACCCCCAATCTTATCGGGGTAGGATTTACTAACCCTGTCTTTGAACAGAGTAGGATTGTAGTTGTTGTTGTTATTTGGTTTTTGGAAGCATTAGCAACTAAGGCCATATTGCTCCGGGGATATTCGGTGGTCATTTCCTGACCTTTCGGCATCCTCCGTATTTGGTGGTCACGGGCTCGAACCCCGGTCTAATCAAGAAGCGTGTACCACACGCTGCTGCTCCTGCCCACCTGGGATTGTAGTGATCCCTGACCACTACTACAGCGATTGTGACAATACCACCCGGCTCGCTTGCTGTGTGACTTTCTTCCCTTCCCTTCGCCTTGCTCCACCGAACTCGGGCGACTGCCTTCTCTACTCCCAGCTTTACTCACTTCTTACACTATACCCACGTGCTTATTTTTAATATATATATTAAAAATAAAATAATAAATTATAAATATATATGTATATATATTTATAATTATTTATTTATTTTACTTGGTATCCGTCTGGCTACCTCCTACCGGTGTGTGCGGGCCACTTGGGGTACAGCAGAGGCCCTGCGGCTAAATGCCAGGACAGAACCCAACACTATACTACACATTCAACACACAACAATTATCTGTGATTTACAGTAGTACTCTATTTCTTCATAGAGTGCATATGGCACAGATGTGAGAAGCCACAGGTGGCGCCTGACCCAACACTGCAGAACATCACCTTCAGTAATCTGACAAACCTTCATACGAACTTGCTGTTGCTCAGGTGTGAGCAGAGTTGGAAGTTAGCGTGCACTAACACGTGTCATATGCAAATGGTCACGGAGAATACAGTACGTGCTTCCTACTGATATGCTCAACATCTCATGGAGAATACAGTACATGCTTCCTGCTGATATGCTCAACATCTCTGCCAGTTGTCTTAATTTTTATTATTTTTAATTTATTGTAATAAGTGATTCCTGGCTAAATCTGGAAACACCACTGTTCAATATACAGATAATTTAGATAACTACAATGTACTCCCTCCCTATGTGTATAACAGCAAGGTTTCTGTGGTGACAGCAGTGGTTGGAGCTCCAGGACCGACGATTTTTGAGATTGGACCACGTCTGTGTTTAAACATTCTAAATCATCTGTGAGCTGTGCTATATGATTCACCATAACCCTCTGTTAACATTCCATACACTTTATTTGATGTTTTCTTGAGTTGGAAGCAAAATTTGAGAGCAGCGTGCTGTTCCCAGTGTGTCACATCCATTGTTACGTGTGCTTAACTGAACCAACTACCAAAGTCACACCTTGCACAAAAATCAACTGCGCAGTTGCTATGTGATGCAGCTTGATTTGATCTTAAAATTCCGCAGCACAGCTAGAATTAGCAAGCAGTACGATTCTTCATGAAAAATTATGATCATTCCTTATTGAACAGTCCTCGTGTATGTATATTACAAGTTTGTTTGTTATTTGGTTTTTAGGAGCATTAGCAACTAAGGCCATATTGCTCCGGGATATGCGATGGTCATTCCCTGACCTTTCCGCATCCTCCGTATTTGGTGGTGACGGGCTCGAACCCTGGTCTAATCAAGAAGCGTGTGCTACGCACTGCTGCTCCTTCCCACCTAGCTACGGAAGCGCCTATGCATATTACAAGTAACTCCATGTTCGCGAATCTTACTGAACTTTAGCTTTAGTGCGTGCATGAACTGTCTAAGGCTAATTAATAATAATGCATTAAAACTACATTTGATCTAAATTTTTCTTTTTACATTCATTTGTAGGAAAATAATAATAACAGCCGAAGTTCTATTTGTCCGATTTTAAGGAAATTAGGAATACTCCATAAATATTTTTAAAAGGCCAAATATAAAATTTCATAAACTTCCGTTCACCTGGAGTGAGTTGTTACATGCAGACGAACAGACAAAACAGACACACGGACTCATATGGACATAGCGAAAATAATAGGCACTTGTGCATATGTATGCAAACACGCTTAAAAAACCTCATATTTTAGTAAACATGGTCTTCAATCTCATACACTTCTGTACCCTTGGGCTTGATCAATCAGTTAGAGCACTCCTTAAAATAAGTTTTTCATTTATTTTAAAGACCTTTAAAAAAAAATTTTTTTTTTTTAAAAAGTCAGGTACCCACCCACCTACCTACCTGTCCACAAGCATTAATACTGTTTGTGTAACAGCACCAATTTTTGTAGACAAGTAGTACAGCCAATTAGAACGAAAAGGAAGAAAAAAGGTTATAAAGCTTGAAAATATGCAAAATACTGAATTAACTCGACATCCAAAACAGTGCGTAGTGAATAAAATCTCGTCAATCGAAGAATTGTAATATTCTTTAAGATGAGCCATTAACATGAAGCAAATTTACATCCAGTATACAGATAGTGGTCATGAAAAATTCACCAACAACTGCAAAAGAAAAATAAATAAATAAATAAAATGGGTGGGGTTTAGAGTAGATTAAATCTACTCTAGAAGCTCTTAAGATGATAGTAAATGTCTTCAGTCAAGTGGCTGAAAACTGAATTAAACTCTCTTTTAAAATAAATTTTAAGTGGGCGGGCTGCACAGATGAAAGAGCGAATCTGTGATTCTACCTCATGAGTATCCGAGCAGGAATTTACTGATTTGTTGAATATTCATTTATATAATAATAGCAAGCAGTAACTGCAATACAATAAAATAGGTTGTATATAAAGAAACCTAAATATAAGTAAAGGCAAGAGCTTCAATTTCAAGATAAGAGACTAATGGGAATGAAATAATTCTTGGGCTTCATTAACTGGAGAGACTATTGTTTGGTGTGGGTTACAAATATGCTATGGCAAATATTCAAGGGATTTATCCTCGAACAAACGCATTAGTAAAGGTGGTCATGGTCCATAACCATAATGTGCCAAAATGGATGATAGATGAGTTTATAAAAGAATATGTAACAATACCACTGATGAGGTAAGACAGCTGAAAGCTGATTACAAAAGGTTGCCATCAAACAGAGAAGAAACAAAGATAGAAAGTGCTTATATTTTAATGCAAAACAGAAGGGTGTAAATCAAACAAGTTATTGGTTACTGTGGAATATCTGTTGAAAATCGAACAGAAATGGAAGATGTGTTAAACAAATAATTTTCAACAATATTTAAAGTCGAAAGCAAACTCGAATCTTTGAGAAATATTGAGGAGTCAGAATGCTGCAAAATAAGTGATGTGATATCAGCATTTTCTATATTTTTATAAATCATTTATAATTAAAAAGGCAGCATGAGAGTATATGAAACTGTTCTGAATGCTAATGAGAGTGTTATTAGAAAAGTGCTAATGCCTCCCCAGTCCACAAAGCAGTGTTAAGCGGTTCAGTAACTATAGGTCAATGAGGTTAACTTCTGTGATAAGGAAGATCATGTAGTCTGTGGTTAAGAATGCGTTTGACGACCATCTCAACAAGAATAGTATCTTGAACAGATCACAGCATGGGTTCGTTAAGGGAAGGCTTTTATGAAAAATACTTAAATGTTACGATTTAGTCTGATATGAAAATTTCCATGAAGGTAAATAGCGGAAGGCATATAGTATCGTGTCCATGATTTTTATGACCTTTTGTCGGTAGGGCGTCAGTATCTCTCTATACAACACGATCATTAGACCGCAATTGGAATATCGTATTCAAATCTGAGAAATGCAACTAAAAAAAAAAAAAAAAGACACAGAAGGTCTGAAAAGTGGTGAAAGAAGGAAAACCAGATGAGTGCAAATCAATGCATAAATTAAGAAAGGTATGGAAAGAGTGGACCGCGAAGTTTGCCAACTAGACATCTAAGGTTAGATGTCAGATCTGTTCTCCTTCATAGGTGAGAAATAACAGGGAGGGGGAGAGAAGGTATAAATATAAAAAAAAAAATCCCAACGAACAGCAGAAGACTGGATCTCATGAAATTTACTTATTGGCAGTGGGGTGTCGAACACTGGAACAAAATGCTTCTCAGTGTGGTACTGGCAGTAAGTCTGGCCAAATAAGAATTTGATAAATACCTTGAGAGTGTAAATAATATGAATATTATATTTTGTTTTATTATTCTATATTATCTCATTTTTGTTTCTTCACTTTTGTTTTTTTTTTATTTATTTTTTATTTTTTTTATTTCGGCTGATGCAGAAAAAGGCCGCTGCTAATCAGAATATACATGTGAATGCAATCTCAAAAAAAAAAAAAAAAAGTTTGTTTACCTACAGTCCCGACTACTAGGTCATACGGGCTTGAACCATGGTTCACTCAAAGGGCGTGTGTATCTACATCCTGTGTCCAGACCACTCGGCTACGTCGAAACTGAAGCACAGTACTCCCGTTAAAATAAAATTTACGCATGCGATGGCTACTACACAAAGTTATCCCCTCCCGCCAACAATACACACATATAAGAAGACATTTTTTTTATATATTTCATAAATAAAAAATGAATTTTTTTATGAAATGAAATTGTTTTAAAATGAAATAAGGAGAATTTATTAATTGCTTCCTCGTTCAACAAAGAGAAATCATCGGATTGATAGCGCTACATTATTCTTATTCCAACAAACATATTCAAATTGGTATGTGAAACCAAATAAATGATTTTTTATTAAATGAAATTATGAATGATTTCTTCATTTCAGCAAAAAAGAGAAATCATCTGGTAGGTGGAGCTACAAACAAAATGAAAACAGCAACACGTGAATGCAGCAATATAAAAATTAAATCCCCTTTACCTTTCAGGATTCCTACCGTAAACCTTTACATCCGAGTAATTATATAAAAAACTGAAAAACCACAAAGAAGACAAAAATGAAGAAAAAATTTAAATGCCAGTGCAACAGAATTAAATATGTGGAAACTAATCCAACTTTTCCTTGAGAAAATCATGAACTTGGGAAAAAAAAAAAAAAAAAAAAAAAAAGAGGCGATACCAATAAACAAATTAGAAGAGTAAAGGCAAACTTAACTACACTGAAACCTATATTTTCGTAGTATTGGTTCTGCTGATGAAAACTATAACTACAGGGAAGAAAATCTGGAATTCATTTATAATCTCATGGAAAGCTCTTCAACTTCATTATTCGCATTCAATGATAACTGTCGCTCCCGCAGACATTTTAAGATCTGTGTATATATCTGAAAACGTACATTTAAAGGTTTCAATAAACATGAAAAATTAATGGATCGTGTGTTACCGAAGGATGATGCTAAAGAAATAGTCACCAGAGGCCTCACTCACCGCCGGGCGACATCTAGCCAGAGTACTGGTAGATGTCGGATCTGTCTCCATGGAAACCCATCGTGGCGATGATGTGAAACTGCGCACATGCATTCCCTACTGGCCAGGGTAAAATAAACAGGATGGCGGCGGTACAGACGTCATCTCCAAGGTCACCTTAGACTTTCTTCCACGAAAACAAGGATCTGGACGAGTATATTTTTCACGAAATTTGCCCCTTTCAGCTGCATGATATATAAATTCACATATTCCGGAATAATGTTATGCCATAAATACACATCGATGCAAAACTATGCTGCCTCATATCTAGCGTACCACCAGCTTCACGGCGACACATACACACACAACATCAACTAGGTAAAAATCCAAGTAATAATCACATGATCATTCCATATTATGTGTATATATTTTACGCCCACGATAATGTGATGAAAGCGGCAATTTTAACCACAACTTAAGAAGTCTGGATGCAATATGCCACTCCCTAACCGCTAACTTGTAAGGGCGAGGCCCTTTGCAACTTCCGGTTCTCCTGTAACCCTTCCCCAGCGGTCCCAGTCAGGCTGGCCTCTTTGCTTCTCATTTGCCGCCTTTCCTTGGCCTCCCCGACGCCGGCTAGTCGCGTTCATTCTCCACCCACTCACTGGCCCACTGACCAATGGCCGCAGTTGGAGGATTGTTACGTTGCCTGCCAGTCTCAACAAACAGCGTGTCAAGTAGGCTGAGATAATCGCAGTTCACCACTTCCACCATTTCAGTTTATGAAAATTTAGCACGAAAGCCACAAGCATCGGCACAAAGATCATATAACAAAATTCAGGTTCATGTCCCCCCCCCCCTTTACAATATGTCCCTTTGAATAGAACTGCTTAATGTAAAAGGGAATTCTCAACTTCAGGGCACAAGATTGATATAAATTTATATTAATATTCTAAAATACGGGAATAATTCCAATCTTGTTATAAAATATAAGATCAGGATTATAATGAAATTCTTAAAATTATGTAGATAAAGTGGAAAAATTAAATTTACAGTTCTGTTCATTTAAAAACATGATCAGACAGTAAAGTACACATATTTCTGCTCTATAAATGATATAATTAAGAAAAATTACAGAAATTTACTTTAGGAAATTAATTTTTCTCGGAGGCAAAATTATAAAAAGCGAGTCCACTGCAAGGGTCCCGAATAGCCCCACATGATCTTAAAGCGTTCCTGGTGGTCAAATAACATAAATAATAATAAATTTTCTGTTTATACACCGGGAGCCAGAGGATTCTAGTCAATGTTTCTCCTCATACCGTAGTACTCTGTGTTTGCATTTAGTTCGGTTATTTTGCCGATCAATCTTTAGTCATTCTTCTTACTGCATTGACAATGAGTTAAAAGTACACAATCACTTTCCCCTCTTTCAGCTAGTTCTAGTGTCCACGCAATATACGCGAATACTGTGTGTGTGTGTGTGTGTGTGTGTGTGTGTTAGAAAGATCATTAGCTAAACTAGTTGATTCTTGCTTTCTAACTCACATAAATATGCTGTATATACAAATATATATTAGCTCTACAGTACCAATATATGGGCTACTAGAATATGGGTGGTTGGTACTACACACAGTACCAACCACCCATATTCTAGTAGCCCATATAATACTTATGATGCTCCGGCCTAGATTCCAGTGTGATGCTATCTGGGATTCACACTTCGCGAAGGTCGATTTCCTAATGTCATGTGTTTAAATCGTACAGACCCTACAAACGATCCAGGAACGGATAACCCATTGATAGTCAAATGCTTATATTTATCTCTAATGGGAGAGCGAGAGCTGCAGTAGTATAAAATTAAAATTTTTTTCATTGTATTCATTTAAAAGTTGACTGACACTCATGAATTATGTTGCACGTGAAGACCCATTCTTCTGATACAGCGGATCAAAGCTCGCTTTCCGTGTATGTAAAGTGCATCTTTTGTATGGTTATTTTAATCTGTTGGGAACGAAAATAAGATTGTTCAAGGGAAACAATTACGGTACAGTTCGACATTTACACAGTTAGTTTTTCACTAATTTATTTTTAGAGGCAGTTATACAACCATTCAAGGGGAATACAGCAGAGGACTGCTAGTTCAACTAGTTACCTGTAAACTAGTTGTAAGTAACGAAAAGCAATGTTTCTCAACCTTTTTTTTTTTTCAATTATAACATCCAACGCGAACTTCAAGAAATTTCTCGAAGCCCGCCTACAAAAGGGGCCTATCGCTCCTGATTACCTTTGTCAACGGTTAATTAAGCTTTTGATTAACCTGGTCTTTTATAAGTTTAAATTTTGTTAAAGCTTGTTATGAGTTGTTAATAAACTAGTAAAAAATATTAATTTTTGCAAACACAAGCCATGATAGTAAAATTTTAAGGCAGTATTCGTGTTCAGCACTACTAACTACAAACGGATAAGAGGTGTGATCAAAAAGTTCGGAGATGGACTTTGTATTTTAATATTACGACATCGTAGCGACTTGAGAATTGTTGCATCATGTTCCGTGGCTCATTTACAAGACTACAAATCATGAATTATCCGCTTATGTGCAGTCAGTATGAATTGGCGCACATTGAATAGAAGGCGTTTTATCTTGTTCGTCGCGTTTCAAAAGGACTTATTTTAATGACGAATTTTCATCTAATTTTGTTTTGAATTAGGGGAAAGTATAACAGAAACCAACGAAATATTTAAAACAGATTCGAAGAAGATGCATGTGTAGTTTTAAGACTTTTCAGTAGCATGCAAAGTTCAAAGAGGACAGCTTGTCTAAGATGATCCTCGCTGTGGCTGCAAAAAACTAATAATTCAGAGTAAAGGTTCAAATTCTCCGGCCTCCGAGATGACCACACGGTCAGAGTTCCCAAAATCGAAAGAATACAATAAACGCTCGTGTTTGTGCTTTGATCAGAAGTGATTAATTTAACTATCCGCGAGGCTGCCGATTTGTCAACCAATTTTAACAGAGGATTTGGAAATTTGACGCGTCAGAGAAGTTTGTGCCTTGCAACCCTACTGATGATCACAGAGAGAGGCGAGTTCTTGCATTCCAGGACCAACACGTTTCTTCCATCGTTACTAGTGCATATCTGGTTTATAGTCATATGAACCAGAAAAAAGGCCCAATGTTCTCAGTAGCCGACTCTTCTCGATGAAATGCGAAGCTCATGCTTATCGTATTTTCTGACTCAACATTCTTCATTATGAATTTATCAGGCACGGTCAAAAACAGTGAACCACGAATTATACAAAATTGTTCTGCGATTATTGCTCGATGCTGTTAGGAGAAAACGGCCAGAAAAGTGGACTTCAAGGAAGTGAGGCTTGCAAAAATGATCCTGCACACTTGGTGCCTTCCATTTAAGAATTTATTGTTAAACATTCCATCACTCTGGTCCGTCAACCGTCATACACACGAGATTTAACTTCATGCGATCCCCCCCCCCTTCAAGATTAAAGCTTCCTTGAAGGTCCCAGACTTGTAACGACTAGAGAAATTATGAAGAATAATGCGACACAAAAACTATTAATTCCAAATGAAGCCTATCAAGAATGCTACTAGAACTTGCAGAAGCACTGGAATTGATGTACAATGTCAAGGAGACTACTTCGAGGTTCTGCTACTAAACGAGGTTCAATCGGAACAGACTGTAAGATTCGGTAAAATACTCATTCAGTCCTCAAAAGTTTTTTTTTCTTTTTTTTTTTTTTTCTTTTTTTTTTTTTTTCCCCCTCACACCGCGTACTTTATTATGAAAGAGGGGAAAAAGAAAAAAAAAAAAAAAAAAGGTTTAAATCGTTAGCGAGAATGAGAATCGAAAATTATTACTGATCCAACAACTTCCAGGAACTGCTGGTATTTGATTGAACATTTAAAAAAAAAAGAAAAGAAAGAAAGAAAGAAAGAAAAAGGTTTTAAATAGTCGTACTATCAGTTAGGGAGTTGTATGAAATAAGGGAGCAGACAGACAGTGGTTATCAATGGTTTCGCTCTTCTTTGACTGTTGTTATTAGCGGTCCCCAGGGTTCACTGCTGGGCTCATCGTTGTTTTCTATATTTTTTTAATATTATTAATAAAGATATATCAGCCTTCATGTCTAAGTTTGCAGATAATACAAAGGCTGGAAAGGCAATTAATGACAGTAATCAAGGCATGTTATTGCAAAATCTAGAAAAATTAGATAGATGGGCTGAGAAATAAAACTGAAGTTTAATATCGACAAGTGCAAGGTATATATAGGGAGCAATAATCCCAGATTAACGTACCAACTATGTAGTACAACAGACAGGGACGTGGAGAAAGAAAGAGACCCGAGGGTTATTGTGCAGTCAGATATGAAGTTTTCTGAGTAGTGAGACAGGCTGCCAGAGCAGCTCATGGGGTCTTTTCAATGGTATATACAAGAATTCTGTTAGCAGCAATAAGGAAGTGATTATCTCATTGTATGAAACAATGGTCAGGCCACATCTCGAGCACTGCACGCTAGTCTGGAGGCTTCATTTTAGGAAAGACATGGATCTGTTAGAACGAGTGCAGAGAAGAGTACCAAGATAAGTGAGAGGAGGAAAAGCGTACCCTTACAGGAAAGGTTTCAGTTCGGCAAACTGCAGCGCGTGGGCATGTGCAGAAATTTAAATTCAGCCAGTGTGTGGAAGAAGAACTAGACAGCGGCGTAGCTACGGTCTTTTGCACCCGGGGCGGATCCTTCTAGTGTCACCCCCTAAATAACGTTATCAGCTTAAAAAAAAAAAAAAAAAGTCTGAAAACTTAACTGATTTTAAGAAATCACAGAAAACTAAGGAACATTTTGCAAGGAACGTTAAAAATTCAATAATTAAAGTATAGTGTACTTACATAGTATTTAATATAATAACAAAAAGAGGAAAAATGTGAAAATTAATAACACTAGATTTATAGATTCCATTTTTATTTCTTAATTTCGGCAAATTTATCGATAACCTCATCAAAATTAATTTTACTGGCATATTCATTTTCAATAGATAATCTGGATTTGATAATTAGTTTGATCCATCAATGAGTGAAAGAAATTTTTAATTAATTTTAATTTGGAAAACCTTCTTTCGAAAGAAGCTACAGATACACATACAGTACTGTTAAAAAGAACGTTAAACATAATAATGAATTTGGTAGAGATTCCAAAAAAATCCCACTTTATAATAAACTCTACAAACTGCAAAGCTGTCCACTGTTTTGCTTCCTCTGCAGTTATTTTTGAAGCTTGTAAGTGATGTTTTAGTCGGCCAATTCCTAATACAATTTCTTCAGGAAGAAATTCATCGAAAATTTCGGTCAGCTTGTAAATATGCATTTCATATTCTTCTTTCTTCGCAACAACTAAATTATAAGGTAGAATAACAGCAAACGTTGAAAGAATTTCGTCCATCGCTTTCGAACGAACCTCCAATTCTCGACGAAACCTACCAGGCATTCATACATCGCACTTTTTAATTCTTCTTGGAGTGACAGTCCAGCATCCTTCGTCATTTCTCCTGGAATTTGTTTTTTTATCCTTATTCTTCCTCTCTTCCTATAGAAATGACCATTTCCAAGTCGTATTTGCGAATTGAAGAGCCCTTTCTACAATTTTATTTCTTCCTTCATTAATAAATTTTAAGGTCTGTAACTTTACAAATTTTTCCAGGCTTATTCCGACTGTTTGTAAATATTTTTGTGTAACGTTACCTTCTTGTAGAATTTCGTGCCAGCAAGAAAGATAACTTAGAAAAGAAAAATCACATATGGATGATAATAAAATTTCAGCGGTCCCTCTGGTATCTATATTCCCTTGAGAAGGTTCCCACAATGTTTGTGGCGCGAAAGTTATATTTTCAAAATTATTAAATTTTTATGCACGACGAACCGCTTGCAATTAATGCATTCAGCATAAATTTAACGAGTGGTTTGCACAGGGCATAAACAATGCTTTGGAATTAATTTCCTTGATTTTAGAAAAGAAATTTTGGACCTCATCATGAATTCCTGCCATTTTTGCCGCAGCCTTGACCACGGCATAGATTTATATCCAGTCCATCCTTTTCTAAATTATTCAAAATTTCTTTTGTGAGGTCGGCAGCGGTCTTTCCAACAATAGGGAAGAAGCGTGAACATATCTAATTACTTCACACATTTGGTCAGTGTGAGATTGTGATTGTGATTTGGTAGTTGTTGGCGCATCGGCTTCTGTGGTCATATTGCACCTCCCAAGGTTTTTGCAGTACTTTGATCCAAGCCCGAGGCGGGAATCGAACCCGCGACCTTTGGGTTGCCAGGCAGGTACTTTACCCACTCGGCTAGCCCGGTCGGCTGTCAGTGTGAGATACGTCTGGTGTACTGTCAAATAGAATTCCAAAATATTTAGTTTTTTTATATTATCAGCTACTATTTTTTCTCTCACATAATTCCCTAAAATGTTAATAAATTCATTTTGAATCTCTGGCGATAAATATGAATATTCTTTCCTATCAGGTGAATATTCAAATCTTAAAATGTGTTCTTTCAAAAAGGGGTCAATTTGATAGCAGCTCTACCATTTCTCTAAAATTGCCTTTACTTGTAGGATTCATTATGTCCATGAAAAGGAAGATTCTGACGAGTCAGAAATAAGATTTTATCTAAAAGCCGATGTAAAACTTCTCTCCATTTATTTATCCAGTACTATCTGATGAACGTGGTCAATATTTGTTGAAACTTCAACCCTGCGCATAACGTTTTCCACTTCTCCAAGCACGAGAGATGCTGTTCACTATTTTCATGGTCAGAAACCTTTGGGTTTAATTCCCGTGATAAAGTTAGATGTTTCGATTTCTTTATTCTCCAATGAAAATAGTTTTCAGCAAAAACAAAATAAATTTCCTGATGAAGGTGAATAAACCATCTCCGTTCTTAATTTTTTTTTTTTTCTCTGTTTGGCAGTGTCTTATAAAACCAGGAAGTTGTTAGATGTCAAAATGTCCGTCCTTATTTTAAAATATTCATTGCCTTTCACAAAATAAATTCTCATGTTATCTGGTACCGGGATAGGCCAAAAAGCGACGTCCGAATACTTTAAAAAATTGTTTATTTCCTTTTCAGAATCTTCTCTCTGCTCACGTGCACTGTATTTTCACTAGAGTCTTCTCCACTAGTGGATGAATAAGTATCTTCTAGATTCTTCTCCACTAGTGGATGAATAACTTTCTCTGTTAGATCCTCTTGAGAAGATGACTCTTGCGCTTGCTATTATGATTTATCATGCTGAACATCTATTGCACCTAAATGTTGCAGGTGCAACATACTTCAACAGTAATCCAGACACTGCTTGAGTAATTTCTCTTGCTATATTTGCTTCTCTCTGTTGAAATCCGCTGGGTCGATTTCGCTTCATTTTGTACTTATTATGTTGTATTTCATTTTGTACTTAATATGTAGGGACGGATATAAAGAAGTTCATCAAAAAAGATAAAATATCTGGAAATTCAGGAAATACAAAGGCTCGCCTGTACTTCGTATAAATCTGCTCACCAAAAATGTGCTGCTAACTTAATGACTTGTAAGACGAACTTGGTAAAAAAAGAACTTTGTGGAAAATTAAACGCATTTGTAGAGGTTGAATATTGACTTGTCCCCAATTTTATGTGCCTTAATAACATACCAAAAATTTAAACGCAAGTATTGCAGTCGTAGTCAGTTAATATAAAAACAAAGTATCTTGTCGTTAATTAAACTGTGCCAAATAGAAATTTCAATTAACAACTGTAAATTTAAGAGGAGAAAGATAAATAAAATTAAAATAAAAGTTTAACTTATTTTGTTAAAGTTAATACAGTACTTTTCTCCTCGTATTTTCAAGTGATGGCACCGCTTTCTGGCTGGCACCCGTGACGGATCGCCCCGCCACCCTTGCTACGCCACTGGAACTAGACAAGCTGTTAGAAGGGGTGGGCATATGATATGGAAAGTGTTGGCTTTTTTATTATTTTTTTATTTATTATTATTTTTTTTTTTTTTTTGCATAAGCGTTCTTCTTTTGCTGTTTCTCGTATTCTCTGTATCTTGTGAACTCCTCTTACCTGTTTGTTGTCGCCTCGCAGTGTAAGCAGAAAATTTACAAAATTTTATTTATTTGCCACTATTAATGCTAATACTAAGTACAGTACAAAAGGGAAATCACGTATGATATACTTTTTTTTCTTATATATTTTTTAATTTTTATTTTTTTTATTTATTATTATTATTTTTTTTTTTATTTTTTTATTTTTTTTGAGAATTTCATAGAAGTCTACCTGAAAACACCCAGATTCTCACCAGCTTCGCAAGACACAGCAGCGCTTTAATTCAAGACTATAATAAACTCTTAAAGCAGGGTTCGAAACGTCGTCATTGTTAGAGCAACAATATCAGAGTGGCTGATTTCATTTCTCATTGGTCATATAACAAGCTCAGTATCCAGCAAATCTCACAATTTAAGCTGAAACCTTACGCGCATTAAGTGCCATTTACTTTGTATTTTTGATTTACTGTATTTTTGTATTTTGATTTTCTTAAATCACATGCCAGAATATCTCACGTATGCTTTGCACATTGGTAATTAATGGGTGCTGCTCTTCGTGGACTAATGTTATTAGCGGAGTCCCACAGGGTTCGGTTTTGGGTCCACTGTTGTTTTGTATATTTATCAATGATATTGATGAAGGTATATCAGGGGCTTAGTGACGAAGTTTGCAGATGATACAAAGGTCGGCAGGGTTGTTAATGACAGTAATGGCAGTGTGCTACTGAAACAGGATCTAGATAATTTGGGCAGATGCGTTAAGAAGTGGCAACTGAAGTTTAACCTTGACAAATGCAAAGTACTGCATATGGATAGAAGTAACCCCAGAGAAACGTATCAACTGTGTGGTACTACACTTAAGGTGGTAGAAAATGAAAAAGACCTGGGAGTAATTGTGCAGTCAGATATGAAGTTTTCTGAGCAATGCAGACAGGCTGCCAGGGTAGGTCATGGGGTTTTGTCAATGATATATAGGAATTTTGCTAGCAGGGAGAAGGTGGTGTTGTCCCTCTGTATAAGGCAATGGTCAGGCCGCGCCTTGAGTACTGCGTACAGGTCTAGAGGCCTCATTTTAGAAAGGATTTGCTTGAGCGTGTACAGAGAAGGGCAACAAGATTGGTGAGGGTAATGAAGGGATCCTCTTACCAAGAGAGGCTTAAGTTCTGCAAATTGCAGTGGCTGGAGACTAGGCACCTGCGCGGTGATCTGATTGAGGTGTATAAGGCCTTGAATGGGTTGAGCACGCAGAATTCTGATGGGATCCTTCCACTTGTTCAGATTACGAACCTAAGGGGCCATAAATTCAAATTAAGAAAAGACAGCTGTAGAATAGATGTGCGGAAATTTGCCTTTAGCCAGCGGGTGGTTAATGGCTGGAACAAACTTCCATCTGTCGTTGTGGAAGTTGATAGGTTAAATAAATTTAAGGAGGAACTGGACAGGCACTTGGAGGTAATGGTGTGATTTTTTTTTTTTTTGGCTGATGCTGCATAAGCTCATACATTTGCTTTCTTGCATCACATGCCACTACTACTACTACATAAATGAGGATGCTTTAATACATAATAGTTAATACCTAGAAATACATAATAACAGTTAATACTGTAATAATAATTACACTAACACTGTAAATTGAAGGAGCTGATTTTCAAAATAAATAAGTACAAATCCAAAGTTAAAGCAATTCTTGAAAAGACATGGGAGACATGAAGTTCGCCATCTCTAATCAGATCGCTCTCGGAATCCGCTTAGGACTCGCTGAACATAAGGAGGTAGGTTTCCTAGAAAACAATTCAGTAATATCCCCACAAAGCGGTTCACAAATGACAAAAGATTTGGTTTAAGATAAGCAATGTGTTCTATAGGAACAACTTCCGGAGAAACTTTGGGCGGGTTCCACCTAGGAAGCATGGCGAGTCGTTCCTTCGTAGGGTTCCGTATGGGTTATATGTCCGAGTAAAGATTTCCACTATGGAGGGTATATCTATTCCCATGGAATTCAACTTTGCCGGACTGAGAAGACTGGCTTTTACGAGAAAAGTTGTCCATACTTGGGCCTCTTTACTCATGAAGTGCAGAATTCAACCTGCATAGATTCCACTGCTGGGCCTGAAGGAGGCAGTAAAGCAACCGGATCCACTGGTGCCGAAGCTCATAACGCATGCATACATATCAATACCACAACAATATGGTGTTTTGATGGTGTAAGGAATAAGAATAGCAGTTTCCCCGCTAGGGTTCTTCTTTAACCATTATCAGTCCACTGCTGGGTGAAACTCTCCCTCGTGTCAGTCTATGCTTATCTTGCTGCTACAGTTCGCATTCATTGCACTCCTGCAATTTTCTGTATTTCAACTCGCACACACTAGGCCTTCCTCTTATTCGTTTATCATCCATTAGTCTCCAATTCATTAATTTTCTGGTTGCACTGGTCAAATAAGTTTCGCTTTAAACTTTTCTTAGATGTGTCAAATTCCTCAACCTATTTTAACTTTTCCTTATGTCCAATCCAGGACCCCTAAATACCTCTTCTAATGCTACAGTAAATAATTTACGAAAGGTGTATCTCCTTGAATTATTCCTCTTCCAGAAATAATTCACTGTTTTTATGAAGTCTAATAGTTCAAGGTGTATATAGCTATATTTTAAAGTCAAAAATGAGTAAATGAAAGAAGAAAGGAAATAAAGTAAACTGAACTAATGCAGTTCGAAGCAGCCAAAGTTAAACCCCAACAATGCACGCATAATAATAATAATAATAATAATACAATACAATTTTATTTATTAAGAGAATTCGTTTACAATAAATGAATAATTATAATAATTATTTAAATTATTAAATTAAATTATTAAAATTAAAATTATTAAAATAATTAAAATTATAATAATAATAATAAAGAGAGTAAGGGGATGAGAGAAAATGAGGGAAGAGGAAAAAATGGAAGGAATAACAAGTGAAAGGGAAAATATAATGGAGAGAATAAAGAGAAAGATAAAAAGGGAAATAAAAATTTTATTTCCCTTTTAATGCTCAGAAAGAAGTATATCCGTACCGAGCTATCTTAATCCAAAGTTCGTAGTATTTTTTTTTTTTTTTGGAGAAGTGTCTTCCTTCTGGTGCATATAGATAGCACGGTATAAGGCCCACATCACCTACCTATTTCGACTCTGGTCGTCTGTAAAACCCTACAGACGACCAGACGTTGTGACGTTGCAATAAAGATATACAATTATGATAACCCATGCAGATCACATGGCATTCTATTCATTATTAAATGTACGATGCTTACAAAAATGTATAATAATTGTAACCATGGTCCATTGTTGACTGGTTGCTTTCATTAATAGGTTACCAATTTCTTTCTACTGATATAGATTTTTTATTTCTTTCGCATCTCCTTTTATCCAAGTGCGAATTTGTTTGCACTTGTTAGCTTTATAAGTTCAATTCGGATATTTCTTTCTTTCTTTCTTTCTTTCTTTATGAACTCTCCTAGGATAAAATGAAAGTGCTGAATGATTTTTTTTTCCCTAGAAGGAAAGAAAGATTATTCATAAGTAGCATATTTAATTGAACAAAATACAAACATCCTTCAAAGAGAGTAAATCCTGTTATCAGTCGAGACCTTGTAAATGTTTATTGAAGACAGGAGTAATAAATTCCTCTAAAACCGATGACATAGTAGAGCATCTTTGGTCAAGTCGGTCAGAGGCACTGTAATGTCGAAAATGAATGATTTTTTAAAATTGTTATGTTTCATTTTCAATTTAAAGTGTTCGATTTTTCTTAAACCGTGGTCTACAGAAACAATTAGAAACTATTCCATGGGAGAGACAATGTTTCCAGTAATGAAACGTATAATCATAACCTTTACAATGAGCAGCATTTGGAGCAGCGGAAAATGTCTACGGTGGAAAAATGAAAGGCAAGAGACGAACGAGAAACCCACTAAAATTCTACAAGAATGTTTAAAGATTAGAAGCAACTTATCGTTTCAAGGTTAGGGAGTTGACACTCGCCGTTTTAGCTTGCAATCGGTCAGTGGTGTCAGAGCCGTGCAGAGGGCGAGGCGAACAAGGCTCTTGCCTCAGGTTAAAAGCTGAACGGGGCACCAAAAGAAAGATTAAATAATTGCCAACGTTTTCTATTTTATGTTTTAATTTTTCCAATCCCTTTATCATCTTGCTTTTGCAAGACGAATATCTCTGTCGCGCCTCTGTGCAGATACCGAGCTCTATGCGCCAGCACTACTGGGGCGCCACCATGGTTGGCATTTTAAAACGTCCATTTTATTTTTTTTATTAAAACGTGTACCAGAAACGTATTTTAAATAAGTCATTCTTTTTAATTAATTTTTATATATATATATATATATATATATATATATATATATATATTTTAGAGGGGAATGCAATTTTTTCATTCTTGCCTCAGGTACTAAAATGGCTTGGCAAGGCTCTGAGTGGTGTACAGTTCAAAACACAACAAGCTATAAATATAAGCATACATATTACAAGCATATTAAATAAAAATTATGCGCACAAAATTCTGAATCAAAATCACCATTTGAAGAATCAGTAATATCCCCCCCCCCACACACACACAAGAAAAAACGGTATTGAAAAAGATAGGGTGGCCAGTTGCTCAGATGAATACGCGAGAGAGCATTTCGGGGGAAAAAAAAACTCGCTCAGCTTTGTCATATAGACGAAAAATATATTGCATAAAAGGATGTAAAACAAATATCAAGCACTGATAAAATTTAAAACGGATCATAAAATTAATAAGAACATTTAAGCATCAATGGGTTAATTCGTATTTTTAACTATAAAGAAGACGAAGTACAGAGAGAAAAGTCTATTATTTAATTACGTTATAATTGTAATTGATGTTTTATTTAATTATACTGCAATTCGTCTGAAGTCCAGCATTACCCAACCTTTTTCGACACAACGCCACCTTACAATTTTTTTTCTCGCCCAACGCCCCCCCCCCCCAGGTTAAGTATATGCCAATGCTTCCTATTCTTCCCTAAGTAATGCATAAGAGGTATTTTCAGTGATTACTACTGATTGTTTTTATCATGCCTTTTTATTGCGCTCAGATTACACATTGAATTCTTGGTATGATTTATTAATATACATGCATAGTTATAGAAGAGTAAATAAACTGAGATTTATTATAAAATACTAGTGTGATCCTTGAGCTTGATGAGTTTGGCTAACTTCACAATATCTAGAGTATACTTGGACAGTAATAGTTCTTGTTTACACTACAGCACGATCACCACGTCAGTGGAGTTTACAATAAATCAATCAATACATATGTTAATCGTATTTAGCAGTCACGGCCTTGAACCACGGTCCACTCAAAGAGCGTGTGCTACTGCACTCGCGCTCCCGACCACTTGGCTATGTCAGTCTTAAGTCACCACGATTAACAATATCCAAACGGTTTCCATTCTTCACTAGTATGCGATTCAGTGCACTAAATCCTCGTTCGACGAGATAAGATGGAAAGGTAATATAGAAGTTTTGCTTTTCTCCATAGAGCAGGAAATTTCACATGATGTTTTAGCCACATGACTTGATGTCCTCTGCTGTTGAAGATTTGCTTCGATTCGTCATCATTTTGAAGCTAAACAATTTCTTCTTGCAATCTAAGTTCTTGCTCTTCTGCTTTGCAAATGAATGGATTTGTTACCCAAACAGGTATTTCCAAATCAATCAAATCTTTAAAGCGATTCTCAAAGTCACTTTTCAGTGACTGCAGATGTAAGCAATATTCTTCCAACTCATAGTCTAAATAGGATGTTTTTATGCTGCTCATGTTAGGAAACTGCAAAAAAATGTTATGTTTAAACAACTCCAACTTCATAATGAAAGTAGATATCGCAGTATTAAATAAAATTAAACTTGGATGCTTCAACTGTCACATCCGACCGGCAAATGTCAACAACCCCCCTAAAGTTTGTAGTCACGCCAACGTTCCTCTGAAAGTCTGTCTGTAACACCCCCCCCCCCGGAGGACTACCCCACGTTGGGAATCGCTGGGACTCTAAACGAACATATCATTTCATTGAATAAAAATATGTTCATCAACACATATGATGATGTATGTATTCCGAATTACCAAACTACAATCACACTGTAGTTATGTACAGTATACTGTAGAAATAACGGCACCCCAAATAACAGCACATTCGAAATAACAGCATCTTGAGGTCGAATGTATACAGCGCAGACGTCTTGCAGTGCCGAAAAAAGAAACCAAGTCACGTGATTACAGTATTTGTTTACGCTCGCCATTTTCAAAGTGAATTCTGTAGTGATATCACGGATTATACCTATTTTACATTTAATTTAAAAACCCTCACTATGGCTCCTAAAGTTAATAAACCATATACAGAGAAGGAAAAAATGGCCAACATTAAAGCTTAGCGACAAACTTGATAAAATCTAAACTATTACGTTAGGGTCACTTGGAATGTTAAAATTCATGTACCCATATGTATTTGTGTCTGTAAATTGCGTGTGTTCTTTGCCTGACGGAAAACCCCAGTTTCTGGGGAAGGGGGGGATTGCTATCTACGCCTGAGACCCACTAACTCAGCCACGGAGTGAAAAAAGCCTATAAAAGTTCCTCGCGTCATCGACGGGATTCGAACCAGGACCTTTTCCACCCGGTGTGCGGAGGACGGCGACCATACCACTGTGCTTCCCGCACAGACTAAACTTGAAAATAGAACGGGGCGTAAGCAGAAGTGTATTAATGGCAGAATATAACATTGGATCGTCAATGACGTCAACGCGTCATCGACGGGATTCGAACCAGGACCTTTTCCACCCGGTGTGCGGAGGACGGCGACCATACCACTGTGCTTCCCGCACAGACTAAACTTGAAAATAGAACGGGGCGTAAGCAGAAGTGTATTAATGGCAGAATATAACATTGGATCGTCAATGACGTCAACGCGTCATCGACGGGATTCGAACCAGGACCTTTTCCACCCGGTGTGCGGAGGACGGCGACCATACCACTGTGCTTCCCGCACAGACTAAACTTGAAAATAGAACGGGGCGTAAGCAGAAGTGTATTAATGGCAGAATATAACATTGGATCGTCAACATGTTATGTTTTTTACGTGCAGTTAATAAAATTGCATTCTTAATCTCTATATTTCTTATTTGGACTCATTATTTCTGCATTAAATACATTAAAAATAAAACTTTCTAGATAACTTGCTAGCTAACGATAACAAATACCCCTAGGTGTCGAAATAATGGCGCCTTGAATCCCAGAAGGTGCCATTATTTCGATAGTCTGTTGTAAAACAGGCCATCGAACCCAAAAATATTTTTCCCCTTCAATTTCCGTTCTGGTTCTTGCAAAACACAATTTTCGGTTGGTTATTTTAAGTGGTTACTAATGAACGGTTTGTTAATCGGTTGCTTTCATTCCAACGATGATGTTTTTTCTCTCTCTCTGTTTTTTTTTTAATTTAAACGAATAAATTTCGACTAAAACAAAATAAATTAATAATAAATTGAGTGGGTTTAAATAAATAACCGCACTGATGGCTTAAATAAATCAATAATTAAGTGAAGCGAAAATTAAATATTTAAAATGTTAATGAATTTTACTTTAATTTGTCTTATAGGAAACTAGCAGACTCGTGCTGGGACGTAGTATAATACGTATACTGTTATGCAGGACTGTACTACGGTTTTGAGGAGTCATGGGTAGAAATAATTTTAATTTTTAGGACTGAGTAGTAGTAGTAGTAGTAGTATTGGTGGTGGTGGCAAAAGATGCAAGGAAGCAATATTATACAGCATCTTCCAAAAGAGGGGAGAGGGAACTTATTTGTCCATCTCCTATATAATATCTAATTCTTCCATAAATTTATTCAAACTACCTATATCTAGATGGAAATTGATCCCGAATCAAACCAAATACTTCTTAAACACTTCAATCAGGTCTCCTCGATTCCAAGCGATGCAATTTGCAGAACTGAAGTCTTTCCTAGTAACAGTACCCTTCTGTGTCCTTGGCTAATCTGGTTGCTCTTCTCTGCACCCGTCACAACAGATCCATATCCTTCTTAAAATAAGGCTTCCGGGCCTTTATGCACCACTGAAGGTGGTGCAGCTTAACCACTGCCTTATATGACGAGATAATCACTCTTCTCTCTGCTGGCAACATTTCTGTAAAACATTGACAGAACCCCATGAGTTGTTCTAGCAGCCTGTCTCCACTGCTCAGAAAACACTGTCGCATTCTATAATTATCCCTAGGTGTCTTTCGTTCACCACCTTGAGTATAGTAGCACTAACGCTCAAGGTGTGGAGCACGAAAGAGATTTAGGATATAATTACTGTTGCCCTTGATTACACTTATTCCTATTATTAATCACCTTTCCAACCTTTGCATCATCTGCAAACTTCGAAAATAAGCTTGATATTCCCTCATCAATATCGTTAATACTGAAAAAAGTAAGGGGCCCAGAACTGAACCCTGAGGGGGCACCACTAATAAAATTAACCTAAGAAGAGCAGTGCCCGTTTATAAGCACCTTCTGTCGCTCAACCATCACTTTATCCATAGCAATAATTTACTCCCTAATTCCACACTGCTCCAATTTGTATAGCAATCTTTCATGTGCAATAGTGTCAAAAGCTTTACTGAAATCTAAGTATAGAATGCCAAAACTGTTTTTTTTTTTCTCATCTAGTTCCTTTGTTACTGTGTCATAGTAGCTAACTGACAAGACAAGTCCCCTTAACAAATCCATGTTGTGATTTCCGTATAGAAATGTATTCCTGTCAAGATGATCCTGCAATACGATACTTCTTTAACCACTGATTCCATTATTTTCCCTGAAACAGAAGTCAAGCTAACAGGTCTGTAATTACTCACTTCGCCCTTTCATTTAAGAATTGATAGATTAATAATGTGTTAATCTATCAATGCAAGACTATTCTCATAATTATGGCCAAAGATTTGCTTCCCTCATTTTCTGCTCCTTTTAATTTAGTGGTTTAAATCTAATATAATTATAATACTGTTAATATTTTAAAAATACCAACATTTAATAATGCATCTAATTTACGAGTATTTCGTGAATTAGATGCATTATTGTTCTTAACATCAACTAGAATGCAGAGCACCCAGAAATCGGCAGTGTCCCGGTCGATATTTTTAGCAAGGTATTTTTTTTATTTTTTCCATGTTTTTAGCTAGTACAGGTTGTACGAGAACACTTTTTAAGGAGCCCTTAGCGATTCTAGAAATTAATGGACAGTGACAGTTTTAATATCATCTATTAATTCATAGATAATCAATTAAATAAAGGTTACCAACGTATCAGTCCCGACCCAAATACGGTCTCCTTTATATTTTCTAAGGGTTGCAAAAATATATTTCTTTTATATCTATAGTAATGTTATATTTAATTAATTAACTGATAAAGTAACATTATATAATTATTGTATAATGTTACTTTATCAGTAAACTCATTGTGTCCAGAAAATTTTAAAATTTTCTGGACACAATGAGTTTACCCCAATCACAGAGACAAATCAAGCAACAGTTCCCCCCCCGCAAAGAGCAAACTCGCCCAATTTTAGGCGTACAGGCTTAGTGGTATATCGATGTAGTGTATATTCCGCTAAGGTTTTTCCACATTTGGAATAAAATGGAGGGGGGGAGGGTGGCGTCTTCGTTCTTAAATCAAAACAGAACCGTCTGTTATAAGAAACAAGTGGAACCAAGAGTAGTTCGGATAGTCGAGTGTTCGGATAACGATTTCAAATGCGCTCTATCTACATATTAAAGGATATCAGAAAATGTTTACAAGATGTCCCCTTTTGTGAGGTTCTTATTCGATTCTTGTTTGCGATTCAGCAACTGGAACGGTATTCCAAACGCTACTAGATAGGCTCCGCTGACTGTTCGTTTCGGTATATATTCATCATAATGACACCTTATCTATTCTTCATATTAAATTTTCATGAGATTCGGATTCGTATTTAATGATGAAATTAATTCCTCGTTTGTCAAAAATCTGTTAAACTGGATCCTTATGAAAATAATCTACAACTAACATTAGGTTCATGATTTGGCAATAATTCAGTCACGCAGAGGTTCCCAGACTGTTATACCTTGCACCCCCTTAACATATTTCATACATACTTCAATGGACGAACAAGTTAGTGCAAAGCATAATTTAGTTCGTAGTAAATCAGCGAAGTAGGGGTGAAATGGCATCTTTTTATTACATCTCATATTGCGAATACCTTTTTTTTTTTTTTTTTTTTTTTTTTTGATATTGCACTACTTCGAATAAGCAACGCTTCACCAGTAGAGAAGACTAATGTTACGTATTCTCGGAGGATATCCACCCAGATGGCACCGTTTCGAAGCTTGTTGGCCTCTCATCGTGAATTTCCCGTAGTCTGAGGCGTCCAGCTCTAAACCCCTTTTTAGTCTTTACTATCGAGAATGAAGAAATATATAAACAAGAATGTAATAAAACTAAAGATATAATAAGGAAGACTAAAGCAGAGTCACGGGATAGATTTATAAGTACAACAGAACATGATGTTCAGGGAAGACAAAATTTGGCATATAAAATTGTGAATCACTTGAATAGCACAGAGAAAGATACTTCAAGAATAAACATAATAAAGGAAGAACAATGGAGAAAACATTATGAAGAATTGTAGAAAGACCCAACATATTAAATAGAAGAGACCCACTTAGTGTCATAGATCCGATAACGAAGGAAGAATTGGAAAAGGCATTGAAAGCTACAAAAAAAATAGGAAAGCAATGGGAATGGATGGTATAAATGCAAACTGATCAAGTATGGAGGAAATTTTTTAAAAGACAGGATACTAAATGTATTTAATAAATATTGGGAACAATGTAAAATAGCAGAGGAATGGAAGATAGCAAAAATTATTTCAATATTTAAAAAAGGAAATAGAAATGATACGAAGAATTATAGAGGGATTAGCATACTAAATACAGTATATAAAATGTATAGCCAAATAATAAATAATAGAATTAAAATTATCTCTGATGAAATATTAATAGAAGAACAGGCAGGATTCAGAAAAGGAAGATCATGTACAGATTATGAAAAAGCATTTGATCGAGTAAACAGACGAAAACTATGGGACATATTGAGTAATAAAGAATACCCAAAGCATCTTACAAAAATAATACAGAGTTTATATAAAGGAACAAAAATAGTAATAATAATAATAAATATTCATTTATTGCAACTACAGCAAGCCCATCACAGCACTAGGCTAGGGGCATAAATTCAGTACAAAGGAGACAAATATATATATAAAATAAAAAAATACATAGGATATTCTATATATACATTAACAACGAATATTAATTATAATGATCAAAAATATATATTGATACAGGTAATAAATTAACAGGAGAAAGTATAATAAATCAAGGAGTTGGACAGGGATGTAGCAACGTTTTATAACATATATATCGAGGATATGATATGTAAATGGAAAGAAGAAATTAATACAGTGATATATTTAAATACAAAGAATAGGATTAATACACTGTTATTTGCAGATGATCAAGTAATTATTCAAGATAGTGAAGATAATTTAAAAAGAGCAAGTATTTAAATTAAACCAAATAACAGAAGAATATAAAGTTAAAATATTAACAATGAAAACTAGAACAATGGCTTTTAAGGGGAAAAATACGGTGAGAACAAAAATAGTTATAGACAATAAAATATCTAGGATGTGATATAACATATGATGTCGAAGAAGATATGAACCAGAAATTGGCGAATTTTCGAAATATATGTGAAACAATAAAAAGAACTCTGGCTAAGAAAACAAGGAAAGAAACACAATTGAATTGGCAATACCAACACTTCTTTACGGTTTCGAAACATGGATACCGAAACAAAGAGACATTAATAGAATACAAGCTGCAGAAATGAAATTTTTAAGATATGTTAAAGGATGTACAAAATTAGATAAAACACCAAACGTAAATATTAGAAAGGAATTAAAGATTTACTTAATTAATGAAAAAATTATGAATATAGACAAAGATGGAAAGAAAATGTAGAAAGAATGGAAGTAATAGATTTCCTAAATTAGCTTACACATATAGGACAAAGGGAAAAAGAGACAGAGGAAGACCGAAGAAAAGATGGGCAAACCTCTTTGAGATCGGCACAGGAGGAGCGCCTAATCCGTGAAGGTAGACAAGACAATACTATGGCATACACCGTCTGGCATCTCTCATATTATGAAGTTATACTACATAACTGGGTTAAGAGTGTTTCTTATCCCATCAAATGTATCCGCAGAGATACATTTTACAGCCTTCTTTACTGGAGAAGCGTTGCTTAGTCGAGGTAATGCAATATCAGGGCAACCCTTTGTGAAGGCATTCATAATATGAGGTGTAACAAAAACGATGCCATTTCACCTACTTCGGTGATTTACTACGAACTAAAACGATGCTCTGCACTAGCTTGTTCGTTTAGTGAATTTTCCGTAGTCTGAGGCTTTCAGCCCTAAACTCCCTTTCAGCACTGTATATACTTCAATACATTTAATCTCAAAGATCGAAATGAAATATGCTTCGTAACTGGATTAGTGGAATGGTTTGTCCATATTTCGTTAACAAGAGATAAAAAAAAAAAAAGGAAAAAAAAGTGCTATCTCCATACTTTGGGAACTCTGGTTACTATTACTTGTTACTCTTAACTTTACTATTAACTCTGGATTACTATTAGCTTTAATGTCCTAAATATTTATTGCATAGTTCATCAAAATATACAAAGAAAACCCCTATTTGTGGAAAGTAAAATCCAAGAACGAAACCAATGGAAATATGGAAAAACAAAATGTACGCGCCTCCGTAGCCAGGTTCCCATGTTGTTGGACGTCAACAACATGGGAAGGGGCAGCAGTGCGTAGCACACGCTTCTTGATTAGACCGGGGTTCGAGCCCGTCACCACCAAATACGGAGGATGCGGAAAGTTCAGGGAATGCCCACCGCATATCCCGGAGCAATATGGCCTTAGTTGCTAATGCTCTAAAAAAAAAAAAAAAAAACCAACAAATAACAAAATGTACGAGTACGACCTAAAATAGTGCTGACTAAACTGTCTCAACAGCTTGGTTACCTTTGTATCTCTGCTCCAAGCTTCCGTGGCGAAGCTAGAACCTGCGAAGAAAGGTCATGTTTCCAACGCCAAAAGGAACAAAATAATCTCCCTAAAACCTACAGGATCCTAACATGACCACTCACGAAAAGAAGGCTAACTCATGCAATGCCAATCGCCAAAAAAAAAAAAAAAAAAAAAAAAATAGGCGTAAAAACAAGAGATCTATTGTATCTTGAATTGCACTCTACTCAAGAAGAGTCCCTAGGTAGTCTCTCGCATTTTAAAATTCAGAAATACCTATAAAACCTCATAGTATCTCAAGAAACAACCAAGCGTCCCAGATCTGGCAACTTGCTCGCTGAGGTTTCAGATGATTGTCAACAAGAACGGCTCCAAAAAAAAATCAAATCCTCTAGAGGATTATCCATTACTCTTTCCCCTCAAGCTACTCTAAACACCTTAGATGTATGATATCTGAGTGGGTTCTTATACCTCTCATAAGAATGGTACAAAAAGAATTACAAGACCGTGGAACTGTGCAAATAAAGTAAGGCACATACACTGATTGATCACTAAATTATGACCACCCCTATGAAAATTGAATGCGACCGTTGACCACATGAGGTACGAGAGTACGCAGTTAGTCGACCTACGTGGCATAGATAAGGTGTCAGTGGTTCAGTAGGTAGTGAAATTCCGAGCGTGATGGGTAAAAGGAAGGATTTATCGAACTTTGATAAAGGATAAATTGTGGGAGCTCGACGAGCTGGTGCCTCGATTTCCCAAACGGCTGAACTGGTGGGGTGTTCGAGAGCCGCCGTTGTTAAAGTGTACCAGGACTGGCGTCAAAATGGTCAAACAACGACCCGACGGCAAAACTGCAAAGGTCAGCGAACTGTTCAACGTTTGAACAGGCGCAGCACTGTTCAAACGTTGACTACCCAACGTGGGACAACCCGGAACAATATCTGGCATGACCATGCATCGCACGCTCTCACGTATGGGCTATACCAGCAGACGATCCCTATAGCATCCTCTCCTAACCAAGGTTCATCGTAGCAAAAGACTCGCCTCGCGCAAAGAGCATGCAAGTTGGACGTTAGAAGACTGGAAGAAGGTGTTGGTCTGATGAGTTACGTTATTTACTCCACACCGTGGTTGGTCGTATACGGATTTGGCGTCAACAACATGAGGCTCTTCATCCATCATGCATGATATCAAAAGTGCAGACCGGTGGAGGCGGTTGTATGGTGTGGAGCATGTTTCACTGACGTGAACGTGTACCCCTGGTGCATGTGGAACAACGTACCACTGGTCTCTGCTATCGTCAACTGCTTGCTGACTGTGTACACCCCGCTGTTACATTTTTTCCCGAATGGCGATGGTGTCTTCCAAAATGACAATGCGCCGAGCCATCGGGCACTTGATGTGCAGTAAGGGTTTGAGGAACACAGTTCTGACTTCCAGCATATCGATTGGCCTCCAAACTCCACCCGATATCAATCCTATAGAGCACTTGCGGGATATTATGGCAAGGCATATCAGGCGTCTGGATACGCCAACCACCTCCATACCTGCATTGCTAGCCGCATTGCACACAGCTTGGTTGGCCATACGTCCCGAACGCTTCCGACATCTTGTTGAATCAATGCCACATTGGATAGCTACTGTACTGAGGGCAAAAGGAGGACCTACGAAGTATTAGATAGGCGGTCATAATTCAGTGATCACTCAGTGTATATACTAAACGAGACAATGCTCTAGTTCCAACTAGCAACTTAATCCTGACATTTGGTAGCCCAAATCTCCAACATCCATCAAAACATGGTATCTCAACTGTCAAATAAAACTATACATTCCTAACCCAATACGTTGTTTCGAATGCCAAAATTTGGCCATTCCCAAAATAGGCGCCTCCGTAGCCAGGTGGGCAGGAGCAGCAGTGCGTAGCAAACGCTTCTTGATTAGACCGGGGTTCGAGCCTGTGACCACCAAATACGGAGGATGCGGAAAGGTCAGGGAATGACCACCGCATATCCCGGGAGCAATATGGCCTTAGTTGCTAATGCTCCTAAAAATCGAATAACAAACAAACAATTCCCAAAATGTGTGTAGAACTTTTGTGCTGCCTTACGTGAGCACATTCAAGCGTATTGTAAAGCGGAGCAGCATAAATGCTAAAACTGTAGTGGCCCGGACACCGTCTACTCCGGAGATTGTATCCTGATTAAGAAAAAAAAAAAAAAAGATTCAAAGAGTCAAAGCCGAACAAAACATTACGTACCAAGAAACCAAAAAATATGTACACGCTCAAAATAACATCCAACCTACTTTCGCTCAAATAATTCAAAAAGTCAGCACCGATAACTACAGCTGTGCAAGGAACAACAGCGACTCAAACGAATCAATGTCAGACTAGGTTGGTCACTTTTGGAAAGTATACTTTAAAACAACTAAGATAAACAAGGTTGCTAAATCACTGTTCCAAATAACAGATATTTATCCAAAGTTCAGAAAGCATTGCTTCCGATGATACTATACAACTGACTCAGCAAGCATGGAAATCGAAGGAAACGCTAACCAAGAATTTCTAGTTCTCGGCCTCTTCCCAAAGGAATAGATGGATACAAGAACTCCACTTGCCAAAAAAAAGAAAGAAAGAAAAAATCTCACCGCCATAAGCCCCTCGGACACAAACTGAGAACCGCACTAAACCTAAACAATGCCCATTTTCCTTCAATATAATTGTAGAGGCTATCGCAGCAGCCTTTGCAACGTTCGGGATCTTCTCCGATATAACCCAGTTGCTTTTTGTCTTCGAGAAGTTAACTAAACAATATTTGGTACTACCTCACTTACACATCATGTCATCTACAGAAAAGATCAAATCTCATGTAACCAATTTGGCTCGTGGAGGCGTTGCACTTGAAATCAGTTCCATTTAATTCCTTCCCGACCGTTAATGCTAACACAAATTTAGAAGCTGTGGCCGCTCGAATTTCTTCCATTTTGCTCTTACCACTGTCTCCTTAAACCTTTTCCCTAACCAAGATATCTGTTGCAGTGAACCTGAAAGTCTCGTATCACAGCTCCCTACTCCCTTCTGCATTATGGGGGATTTTAATGCACAGCATCCTTTATAAGGTAATAAGATACACGTAAACGGGGGCAATTTTTAAGAAAGTTTCTTGATAAGCTAAATCTTATACTACTGAATAACCCACTTATTTTCACCTGCCTTCTGGGTCAAGTTCAGAAATCAACCTCTTCATATGCTCACTGGCGCTTTTTTCACTCTTCGAATGGTCTGTTCATGGTAGTCTTCTGGTTAGTGACCACTACCCATCAGTCTATCATATAAAAGCAAATTTAGCACCCTCTCTAATCATAAGGTCAAATAGAACTTTGCAAAATCTGATTTGGAAAAATACTGGCAGCTAACAGTCCTAGACAGAGTAGTTGCAGCAAATGTACAAATTAATGTTGCTGTAACTTATATTTTACCTGTCACTGAAATAACAATATCAAGAATCCTCTCAAATCAACGAATTCGGCCGAATACAAGGAACGCAACCAAACCAAATAGGAGAAAATAACGCCTAGAATAACTTTCGCAAGAATCCTACCGCCGCAAATCTAATGCAGTTTAAGAAAACCAGAGCCAATGCCAGACTCGTTCAACGATCAAGCAAAAGAGAATCATGGAAACGTTTCGCTTCAACGATTTTTTTTTTTTTTTTTTTCTTTTGTTAGTTGTCGGCGCATCGGCTTCTGTGGCCATAATGCACCTCCCAAAGTTTTTGCATTTTACTCTGATCCAAGCCCAAGGCGGGATTCGAACCCGCGATCTTTGGGTTGCCAGGCAGGCACTTTACCCACCTGACTGACCTGGTCGGCGCTTCAACGATTAAGAGGGCCACTAAAACAAAACCATCTGGAAAAATATGGTAAAATGTATAACAAATATCCTCCGTCACATCTATCCATACTGAATAAAATACTAACCTAATGTTAATTGATAGAAAAATACAGCCGTCTGTCGGTTAGTTGGAAAGCTTGTACTGTTTTTTTTTTTTTTTTTTAACTTTAGATAGAAGGGTTTAGGGCCCTTTTTATTGTTCTGGAAACCAGAAATTGTAACTATTCTTTTGAAGTATAAATCTTTGTAACAATCAGCTGGTTGTTGGGGACTGATAACTCTGGCTTGTTTGTACTGTTTCCGTTTTTGGATTCTCTTACCTGACGTACTAATCAGTCTGCTGGACTCCAAAGTCCAGTGTTTATTTTGTATCATTATCATCATCAATGTCTATAGTTTCTTTAAATTGTACACTATGTATACTGTTACCTTTTAGCGGTGGCTAGGGGAAACCCTGGAGCCCGCAAAACTTTAATAAAATACTTTGAATACTTTGAACCCATACTGAATGTGATGTGGACATGTGTTGTGTCTTATATACGGCGGTACCTAAACGTTAGTTCAACTTCGCCACGGCACACTGTGATGAATTGCAAAATGGTCAGGCACGAGTGCTATATCTGCGAAGTGTGTCTTGCAGTGCATTTCTTGCATGCAATATCAGGCAACTCGTTGTGAAGATATTCAAAACATGAGATATGATAAAAAACGATACCCTTTTCACCCATTCGGTGATTCACTTACGTAAAAACATGATGCTATTGCACTAACCTTTACGTTAAGTGAATTTCTCGTAGGTTGAGGCTTCCAAATTCTTTCAATAAATTGTTAAGTTAAATTTATGTATAAAGCATATGATATTACTTATACACCAGCAAAATTACATAAAATAAATACCAAACCACAGCTAGTTCACTGTCAAAAGAATCGAGCAATGAAAATCGTATATAACCATAACGCAGTGGTACACAGCAATATTTTACATAGACGTAGCATAACAATTTAAGGCAAATTAAAGTTTGCAAAAGGGCGTCATTATATTAAACACATATTGTGAATCACTTAACAACGAGTTGCCTCACTTGAGATGCAGCTCGTTTTGAAATGGTTCCCAATATGCGATGTAGTTAGGGTGAGCAGGCATCCCAACGGACGAGGAGATAACTATCTTCAAAACTATGCCGTCTGGCTGACGGCACTCTACTGAAAATAAATAATAATAGATTTGTCCCAACATTACTTACTAAGTATTAAAATTTAAGTCTTGAAGTTTTAAGAACGGGAAACTCGTGAAGTAATTCACATCAGATGTAATGATGGCCTTTTGCAAAATGATCCTATGCGCTACATGCATTAATAGATAAACGAAATATTAAAGAATTATACTTATGTCCGGTACTAGATGCAATTTATGCAAAAATTACATCTCTTAGGACGACTAAATATAACTTTTACACGACTGTTAAAAAAAAAAAAAACATGCCGAATTAGAACGCAAATAACAATTTCACCACAAATTTAAAAAAGCAAATATCGAAAAATTCTCTGAAGTTCACATAAAGACGATCAAAACGGGAGTAATGTATGGTATTGCATGACTGATTGACTGATGAGAATTAATGTCTGTTGGAATGCTAAAAAGAAACGAGTTTTTGCTATTTATCTAAGGGATAATCTTTGGAGACAAGTGCTTGTATTAAACAATCTATTTCGTATGCACTCTATGTTCTTGTAACACATTTAAGATGTCATTCTGTTTTAGTCTTGCCTAGATTACTGATTCCTTTCCCAAAAAATAACTAGTATTACATACTAATACCCATGTGGTTGGAACCTCTGATCTTGTAGTCGAAGTAATTTGTAATCCTGGATTCTGTAATCCCAGACAATAAAATACATTTAGAGCGCAAACCAGGCGTACCAAAACAAATCTTTGAACCTGATGACCTATACTCGTATATGTGTACCCGTTTTTTTTTTTTATATGGACCCAACTAAACTGTATTTGGTGTCATTTGTAAATTGCATATTTAATTTTCTTAATATGAACTTACTGCTTTTATTATTAATGGCTTACAGTAATTGGCAGATCGGACAGGTCATACACAAAAATTCTTCATTTCTAGAAAATAAAATAAGAATGCGCTAGAGGCTACTCGCTTTCTCCTCTGTCCACACTGCCTTTTGTTGTATTATATTATGTATATAATAATAAGAATATTATGCATACATTGCAAATTCAGTCTCATGTATGGCAAATACATGTATTTGCCATACATGTATAATTAGGCAGTAGTGAATGAATCATAAAATGTAGACGGTAGGGGAATCACTTTATACGGATATAAAACTAGCACTTCACACATTCAGTGACGTCTGATCATCCAGCAAAAATGTGTTTCGCTTAATATTTGTATAACAAAACCCCTTAATGCACAATATTTTTTTAAAGATTTTATATTAACAATTTCAGCTTTGCTTGTAATTAATCGCTTTTTGAAAGATGGAAGTCACTAGGTCCTTGAGGTTGTCACAGACATTCTCTCAGATATTCCAGACAAGCTGCACTTGCTACCTGGGAGTTTAAAACGCTGATGGAACTGATATTCGGGTGACACTCAAGTCAAGTGCACCCAATTTCGGCGAAGTCCGGACGGTCTGTGACAGCCAAATCCTCTGCTTGCACCTTCACGATGGTGGGACTGTTAGTAATCCTGGGTATAACCTCCATGCACAAGTACATGTTGGGTGACCACCCAGGTGTGAACCAACATAAGCAGGGGTAGAGGTGTGGCGCCCACACCACATGGAGGAATGCCGCCCCTCTATGTTACTAGGCAGTATTAGGTGGTAGATGACTCTCATCAACCTGTGCAATACCACCACTGTGCTTATTGGAGGCTTGAAGTGATGGAACCCATGTTTAGGCTCTAGAGCTAAGTTCCGGTCAACCCTTCCCTATCTCTTCCCATCATGCAGTATGACTGATGACTTTTGAGGCTATGATGAACATCGTGGCGAGATCCAATATTCCTTACATTTCGAGGGTACAGCTCTAAAACGGTGTTTGCAGGCCGGCCGCTAGTTAGTACACCGGACCGAACCTATTGGTAACTCTCTAGGAGGCTTCCGGATCAGCTAGTGTATAATCTTGCTACCTCTACTCTGCCAGATAGTGACTGGAGGGAATCCGAGTGGTGTGTATGCGGGGAGCATTGTCGAGGCCACGTTATGTCAAGGATCTCGGTATATTCTTACCATGTGTACGCCATATCCAAAAATTTCATTACTTCATACAGCATGTCCCACCCACTTTTTCTTACTATTGAATACACCATGAATTGTCAAACTAATAGAGCAAGCTTATCTGCGAAAAGATCTAAACCTCCCAAGCACTTCCTAATTCATTTCCCAAATATACGTGGTCTCAATTCTAATCTCAACTATGTCCATTTCCATTTGCAGTCTGCCAAACCCCATGTACTTTTTCAGACAGAATCTCAGTTATCGGTTGATTCAACAACCGCTCATCGCAGATGCCCAAATTATTCGCTGTATGATTCCTTTCGCTTCAAATGTGGTAATTGTGCATATGTCCGTTCTGATATTCCCTGTCAGAGACATGGCAATTTGAAATCTCCTCTCTTTGATCTTCTCTGGCTTAAAATCTCTCTACCTCATTGTGTCAAATTCATCTGTTGTCTCTACTGTTCTCCCAACTCCACTAATCACTTGGAGCTCTTTGACTTCCTCTCTTTGCAAATTGACTTTCTCCAGTCCAACTGGGCGCTTCCTTAGCCAGGTGGGAAGGAGCAGTAGTACGTAGCACACGCTTCTTGATTAGACCGGGGTTCGAGCCCGTCACCACCAAATACCGAGGACGCGGAAAGGTCAGGGAATGACCACCGCATTTCCCGGAGCAATATGGCCTTAGTTGCTAATGCTCCTAAAAAACCAAAAAATAACAATAATAACCAGTCCAACTTTCCTAACAGTGAGGTAATTTTTCTTGGTGATTTTAATGTTCACAACTCCAGCTGGCTTCCATTTTTTAGTCACACCGACCCAGCTGGTCGAGATGCTGAGGCTTTTGCAATTACTAATGACCTTGCACAGATTGTTCATTTACCTACAAGAATACCGGACAATCCTAATCATACAGCCAACACGCTTGATCTTTTTCTCACAAACAACCCTTCTAAGTACACGGTTGAAGTGAGAGGCCCTTTAGACACTTCAGATCACAACTTGGTGATTGTCTCTTCTCCAATGGAGCCTTTATCTCATGGCTATTCCCAACTTCGTGTTGTTCGGCATTACAAGAATGCAAAATGGGATGACCTGCGCCATTTCTCTTCTTCTTTTCCTTGGTCGGATTACTGCTTCAATACTTCTCATATGAATGTTTGCTCAGATTATGTCAGTGAAATTATTCTTGTAGGAATGGAATCCTTTATTCCGCACTCCACTTTAAAATCTCGTCCTTTATCTAAACCTTGGTTTTCCAATAAATGTGCTAAGGCTGTTCAAGAGATGAATGTTGCAAATCGTAATTTACCAAAGCTCGCAACAATTGTAAAGCAGTTATTAATCAGTCCAAACTAGATTTTGAGCAGACTAAGAGTAGAAAACTTGCTTCTTGCCCTAATGGCAGCCGAGCATTCTGGTTTCTTGCCAAAGCTATTGGCCGCAACTTTTGCCCATTCTGCTCCCACCTCTATCAAAACCAAATGGTTCTGTTTTCACTTCAGCCAAGGATAAAGCTGACCTGCTAGCATACCATTTTTCTTCCAACTCGTGTATTAAGAATCTTGGTAAAACACCTCCCACCATTCCTAGCACGCTCCATTCAATGCCTCCTGTGGTCTACCATCAAAAGGATGTCAGGAGGATTTTGACAAATCTTGATGCTAAGAAAGCTCAAGGTCCTGATGGTATTTCTCCACTTGTTCTCAAAACTTGTGTTCCTGAACTTACTCCTGTTCTTTGCTGCCTTTTTTTTTTTTTTTTCACTATCTTATTCCAAAGGTGTTTTTCCTTCTGCTTGGAAATTTGCACATATCCAGCCAGTGCCTAAAAATGGTGGCAAATCCCTCCCATCCAATTATCGTCCCATTGCAATTGCTTCTACTCTTTCTAAAGTAAAGGCAAAATGAATTAACTGCGAACTCTTAAACTACTTAGAAACCTTCTGTCTGATCAACGATCGCCAGTATGGATTCCATCAATGTCGATCCACTGGTGATATTCTGGCTTATGTTACTCATTTATGGACAAATTCAATGGAAAAGTTTGGTGCAATACAAGCAGTTGCTCTTGATATATCAAAGGCTTACGATCGTGTTTGGCATAAAGGCCTTCTAAACAAGCTTCCATCGTATGGTTTGCCAACTGTTTTTAGTAATTGGTTATCCAGCTTTCTCTCTGATCGCTCACTGAGGGTGATGGTAGATGGCTCTGTCTTCTAACTTCTCCACTAATTCCGGTGTCCCCCAAGGTTCAGTTCTTTCCCCCACTCTTTTCCTCTTGTTTATTAATGATCTTCTTCCATTGACTGGAAATCCTATCCATAGTTTTGCCGATGATAACACATTGCATTCTACTTTCAAGTTTGAGAAACCTTGCCCTGCTCAATCAGCTTCAACTTCTCGAAAATCTGCTACCAATTCCTTAAATGCCGATCTTCATGTAATTCTCCAGTGGGGCAAAGACAACTTAGTTGATTTTTACCCTTATAAAACTCAGTCTTGTTTTATATATCTCGCAAAAAGGATTCTTCTGCTCCTATGCTAATCTTTAGTGACACTCCGATTTCTAGGCAAAATGATATATCTGTTTTGGGGATTACCCTGACTTCTAATCTCTCTTGACACAAGCACATTACAAATATTGCTTCCTCTGCATCTAAAAAACTTGGTTTTCTCTTTCGCTCTCGGCGTTACTTTTCTTCCAAACAGCTGCTCACTCTGTATAAATCGCAAATCCGCCCTGCCATGGAATATTGTTCCCACATCTGGGGTGGTGCCCCCAAAACCTCTCTCAGGCTTCTTGATTCCATTCAGAAGAGGGCAGTTAGGTTAATTAATGATTCATCTCTAACAGTCTCTCTCCACTCGCTGTCTCATAGACATACTGTTTCTGCTGCATGCCTCTTCTACAGATATTTCCATGGGCACTGTTCTTCTGAATTGGCTTCTATAATTCCCGCTCTCTCTTTCAAAACAGTCTGAACACGTGCCGCCACCAGCCAACATCCATTTACTCTCCAAGTTCAAACTCACAGAACCAACTTTTCATCTTCCTTGTTTATTCATTCAACTGCCGTTTACTGTAACAACCTTTCCTTTATATGTCTTTTCTGAAAATTACAGTCTACCCAAGCACGGTACTAAGTACTATAGGTTCTAATACCTCTCGTGTTTGGGGTTTACATAAAAAAAAAAAAAAAAAAGGTAAACCTGAGAGCCCCCACTCACCACCACTATCACTATCACCTCCATGAAAATTTTTACTGATATTATCACATAAATGAGTAAGTACACATACACCCTTTTATAACCCTATCGATTATTAACCCCCCTCCGTCCACATACCTCGAGAAATGTTCCTAGCTACCCATGCCTACTTTCAAATTCAACCCTCTGATAAATATCACCAATTTGTTTAGATAAGAAAGTAAAACAACGCACTTTCATGTTAAATAACTTATGGATTTTTCACAGTAAAACTTCCTGATGAAACAACCTGTCCCGCGAGGGAACTAAGTAAGCCTCCTTGATATATCATTTGACAATAACTCAGCAGAAAAAGAGAATGAATTTTTTTTCACCTTAAAGTTAATATCAACGGCACAAAAAAAAAGGGGGGGGGGGTATATATATATATATATATATATATAGTGGGAAAATGGGTAATCAGACTTCACAAATCAAATGTTTTAAAAATTTGTAATCATCATCGACAAAATTCATGAACTAACTACAGGTCAAAAGGAGTGCCTAGTTTAACCAATGTATCAAAATCCGCTAATCCAAGACGATTACAGAATGGAGACTGCAGATTTCTATGTCCGCGTGCGCTCCACTACAGTTCATTCGGTGGCAAATCAATACTGCGCCATGAAAGGATGAAATAATAAGCAAGAGCTAACACAGTCAGTATACAGGAAAGGCAGTAAATCATGACATCTTATTTTATACGTTTTAAAACGTATAAATTAAACAAATTATTATGTCTTCCTTATTTCACAATTTAGAAAACGATTACTAACAATTATAGGATATTTTCGACATATTGATATCGACAAATGATTCACTCTAAATTCTGAAATTGAATTAAGATATGGTTCACAAAAAGAAAAACAAACAGTTTGTCATATTCTGCGGAAATCACTAGGAGTCATCCGTAGCTTTTTCTTTTCAAAGATAAACTGTGTGCAAACACACTGCGTGGCCACTTTATTAGGTGTATCTACCCTATTTATGAAATCGAGCGCTTCTTTCGTAACAGCATCATGGATTAGAAGCATATGCCTAAGGTGAAAAGATATGTAGAAAGATGTCGATTATGTGTTCAATTCAGTGCGAGAATGAGCATGACGAAAGATTTAAGTGACCTTTACAGTGGCATAACAGCTCGCATCAAATTCGCCAGTATGAGTATCTCGGAAACTGCAACACATGCAGTTATGTGCGACTTTGTGTCTTCTTGTTTTTTACTTTTTTTTTTTTTTAATAAATAAAAAACCCAAGCACAAAAAGTATTAGAACCTATAATAGTACCGTGCATTGGTTGAGTGTTGGGAAGCTTAAAGAAGATGCTAGTTAAAGTTAGGGTTCCATTTGTGTAGATTGCAATTTTCGGGAAATAGGTATGAAGCAAGAAGAACAATTGTTGATTGTTCTTCTGTAATGAATTATTACTATTTGCTAACGTGCCTAAAATGAAGCAATGCTTGCATTAACTAACTTGATTTAATTGTATTTCGTTTTGAATACCGAAACACAGAAACTGCAATGTATCGTACTCTGCTCTAAATATTTTATGCATTACTGAAAACAAGCAGCCCCACCGTTCGAAACTGTTGTTGGATCGCAAGCAACTGGCCGTTGACGAGAAGGAGAAAGGTCGCGTATAAATCAAGTTTTCCCACTGGGAGTTGCACTATCCACAACAGATGCACTACCAATAACATAACGATAGTGAGTTGTACTATAAGCTAATATTTTATCAGATAAAAGATTAGCTAAAGAAAGGGGCACACTTTAATTTGCTGTCATCCCAGGAATATAAGTTCAGGTCCATCACTGAATTGTTCAGTGATGTGTAGAGGGTGGGGGCAATTCGATAAAGCCAGGTAAATTTGTCGGAACCTCTTTTTTATGTAATATTATTTTAACATACAGAGTTATCCATATTTTTGCTCAACTCATTAGTTTTCAATGCGTGCCAAATTAACTTGGCAACATTAGAGGGAGTTGGAGTAAGCTGGTTTTAGACGAGTGGCAGAAGACACTTTCATTACGACAGCAGTACTCAGGGGCGGGCCGTTCCAGGTGTGAAATGGGGTGAACTGCACCCGGGCGCCAAGAGGAGCCTAAAACTTACATATACATATGAAGAAAATTTTAAGGGGGCGCCAAATTGCGATTGACACCCGGACATCACATATCCTAGGAACGCTCCTGACAGTACTATTTGAGGAGCAATACAGAATGTGAGCACAGTGCATAACGTAACATGGGTTTCAGTATTAGATTTCGTATAAGAATGTCCAAAAGATGCATAGAAGCGGATGAATAAAAAAAAAAAAAACTTATACTTTTCCCCATCCTCAAACGTGGTGATCCGATTCTGCCTTAAATTTGCGTAATTTATTCCAGTGTTCTATGAACTAGCCAAATAATGTAAACTCCATGCCCAGGTTCGTGTCCCAACTACTCGTGATTTTGATTTGATTTGGTAGTTGTTGGCGCATCGGCTTCTGTGGCCATATTGCACCTCCCAAGGTTTTTGCAGTACTTTGATCCAGCCCGAGGCGGGAATCGAACCCGCGACCTTTGGGTTGCCAGGCAGGTATTTTACCCACTCGGCTAGCCCGGTCGGCCCCAACTACTCGTGAGAACATACTTCCGCCAACCCCAATACACTTTACTCATCTCCCACATGGACGTTTACACTGAATGAAGTCTCCTGAAGATACCTAATTCCCAAGGTTTGCAGTCTACATTCTCTAAGCCAGAGGTTCCCATACTTTCTCGGTTCACGGCGCCCTTAGTGTCCCAGTAACTTTTTCACGGCACCCCCCCCCCCCTAGGCCAATAGAAATACCTAGCACATGGTTTTCGATATTTTAATATATACCTATATAATAATTTTATTCTTTATATAGAGGTACTAAATAAAGATCAATTATAGATCACAAAATTAAAAAGATACGGTACAATAGATACCGTACACCTTTTATAAAAATAAATGTATAAATTTAAAAAAATAAAATAAATAACAACTTTAAGTAACTTAAACCGAAATTACACGGTACCCCAAGAATGTTGTTGCGGCACTCCGGTTTAAAACCATTGCTCTAAGCTGTTCATACGGACAATGGTTAGCGCTGCTCACCAATCTTGAACCCCTAGAGAAATCCTGAGTGTTATTTTTCGTGTTATCTGGAAAATTTCTGCGGGCTATATTACAGACTGGCTGTATGGTTATCTCGTCGGTAACCATTGTTTCTACCTTTAAAATCGTCGGCGACCTTGAACAATTTTCCCCTGTACTCTCTTGTCAATATCATTAAGGAAGATTAGAAACATGTGCTTCATTCTTCGGAAACGTGGAGTCCCACCAGGAACCCTGCAGCCAAATACCAGAACACAATACAGTACTACCATTCAACGTAGAACAATTTTCTGGCATGTACTGTATTTCTTCACAGCGTACATACGGCGCAGATTTGGGAAACCACAGGTGGCGCCCAATCCTAACACTATGCACTTCCATTGCTAAACAGAAGAATGTCCATATATGACTCCCCCTGTATTCTATCTTTTATCAAACTCCCCCTGGGATTACCTGCAGGATCTTGCAGGTTACAGAGTAGTATCTTACTTCTCTGTGTTGCAGGTAATCCCAACTTGATACAGTTGACAAAACTGTCTTTCAGGATGAACCGAATCTAAAGCTTAATTTAAGTCAAAGTAAAAGTCAAAGTTTCTTCTCACATTCAACTGTTTTATGACTTTGTTATAGCAATTTACCGGACCGCGCAGACAAAACATCTCCTGCACAAACTCATTCTGTGAATCATTAGGGATGCCATTCTTATCAACATGGTCAGTCTGGGGGAGAAGTAATACTTCACAATATTATAAAATTTTCTGTTATTTATAAATGTGACTTAAGCGATCCAGACCGAAAATCAATCGCATAATTTAACATTATATGCTCCTGCCGCATTGATCTCAATCGCATAGTATATTCGAATTAATATTAATCGAGATCAGTGAGCAGTACCATACGGTACCGCGAGAATCGCTTAAATTTTAGCCGGGCGTTTAGTTAAATTCACCGAGCGGTGCGCCCATTCGATAGGTCCTGGGAAGAACAGTGATGGTGCGTTACAGCGACATAAGCAAAACCATCTTCTCACTCATTGGCACAAGTAAGACGGTTATTTTGTTATTTGATTTTTTTTTAGGAGCATTAGCAACTAAGGCCATATTGCTCAGGGGATATGCGGTGGCCATTCCCTGACCTTTCCGCATCCTCCGTATTTGGTGGTCACGGGCTCGAACCCCGGTCTAATCAAGAAGCATGTGCTACGCACTGCTGCTCGTGCCCATCTGGCTACGGAGGCGCCGTACGTAAGACGGCTGCGAATGATGCTAAATAGCTTATGAGGTTGGGGTTATGCCAGGCCTCAAACTAAATGACAACATTTTAAGTCACTCTAACTGAAAGTGTTCAGAAAATTAATTAATGGCTAAAGCCTGGATACTAAATCTGTTCGAAAATGCCAAAGGCTGGCGCTATTGCTATTACAATTATATATTTATAATATTATATAGGTTTTTAACTGTGGGTTGGTGAACTCCGGTATGAAGGTGGTTAGAGTTGTCATTCTTATTTCTGAGGCTTTTTTCAACTTCTTGAAAATATTGCTGGTTGAATAAGATTTTTGTTTTCTGTTAGATCTAAAGACTTCAATATAGAATGCTTCGTTAAATTTCCTCCTATGTATGGTCCATAGACTGTACTGACGTGTAGATGTCACTTTTATAGACTGTAAAATTTAAAAAAAAAAAAAAAAAAAGTGCAGTGTTAGGTTGGACAAGTCACAAATTTCCAATGCAGGAAGTACTGTAGTTTTGCCGCCCAGGGCGATCCCTGAGTTTGCCGCCCCTCTCAATACACACCAAAAATACTACAAAAAGTTAAAACGACGTATAGGGATATAAATTAAAACAAAACTTTTTTGAAGCAAAACTTTAATTCCAACGTTCTAAAATGTTATTTTTCTTGCTTTTCTGTTAGCAAAATCGTCAATGACATTGTCGAAGTCTATTTCATCACTCAGTTGCTGTTTATAGACAGTATGGCAAGATTTCTTAAACGCAAGGTACTCATTGTAGATTTTAGGTAATTCTTATTCAATTTTAATTTAGAAAAACTCCTCTCACAAATAAGTAATAAAAATTACTAAGTTAACATAAATAAAAGAATCGTCGAAAAATAAAATTGGGTCTCACGTGAAAAGTTCCGCCTCCAAAAATGTGTCACCCGGGCAGACCTCGCCCTCCCCCTGGCTACGCCACTGAATGCAGTCTTACAGAATTCAAAAAATAGTAATGGCCATACAGTACAAGGAAGCTAGATACTTTTTCTGCACTGTCTAGAGAGAAAAAAAAAAGTAAATAAGAAAATATAAATTATTTATTTATAGTATCCTTAAACACAGATCTCATGATTTCACTCACGCAGAAGTAAAATTTACTGGCTATTCAGAGCCGCCTAAGGCTTCTTTAACAGCACCTTTGTAGAGTGGGGTGACATTAGCCCCTCTCCCGCCCAAAGGAATCAATCATCCAGGAAGTCTCATGATAATATCATAAACATTCCCAACGGACCGATGTATTCACATGAAGTCTTCTCCCCCCCCCCATTACATGACCTATAATATCCACTACCCCCGGAACCTTACCTACCCCTCAGATTCAGATTTTTCTCATAGGTCTATGTTAAGCGCAAATAAGACTGCGAAGCACCCATATACTGTACCACAAATCGATTTTTCTACTTGCTAGATGAAAAACCCGAATTTCCGGGAAAGGGGGAGACCATGCAAACCTAGCCTGAGATTTACTAACTCACCAAGTTGAAAAAAGGAGATCAAAATTCCTCGTGTCAGTGATGGAATTTGAACCCAGGCATTTTTCTTATCCGGGGAGGATGGTATTATATCCATGTTACCCGGAAGAGCTTTTCTCATATACTGAGACTATCATATCACTTACTTTTGCAACTAGCTCCTTGTCACTGTTTGTATCCCCTCCCCGTGGATCGAACTTGCATTCAACTGCAAAAAATCGTTGCAAAGTAATATTTTTGCAGTACCTGTTTAACTCGTCTGATACTTCTGCTGGGTTTTCTATATTTCTTCAACTTCGATCATGTAAGGGTTCTTTCTTATTTATGCTCCTCTCGTTTGCATTTACGCACTAGTGGAACTCCATGTCCCCATTCTTCGTTCACTTTACTACATGTTCTCATAGTCGGACTTCTGGATGGTAAGCAGGAGTCTCATGTGACTTTTATGGATATTCTGTATATACACAAGTTTTGTCTATTATTATTATTAGAAATACAGTTAATACTTTATTGGAATTTTTTTTTAAAACGTGCCCGCACATTAACACAGTTGAGCTCTTTACAAACGAACTTAAAAATGTTAATTATAAAATAGCAGGGGGACTCAGAGGGTCTGGGTGTCGGGGAATTCCTATGGTACTCAAAAATCTCTCTCGATGAAAATACCACCTCTGATCTTCCCTACCCCAACTAATGTTATCGCTCTTTTTCTGTACCGTTTCCAACAGGTCAACACAAAAATTTCCTAAAATGAGGTGTCGAAGTCTGTGTGCAATATTCAAGTGTGAAATAAACACTGCCTTATACAACAGGAGGCCAAACTCACCAGTACTCACAGTCCCCCAACAAAGGAAGTGAGAAATTCGCATAGTATTAGCACGCTGGCGTGTACACAGCCATGTATTACTGAAAGAAATACAGTAGAACCCGGATAAGTAATTCCCGCATAAGAAGTTTTCCCCTATACTAGGTTTGGTTTCTCAAGTCCCAATCTCAGGTCTATATGTTCTAATGTATTATTTTCCTGCGTAAGAAGTTTCGAGGTAAAACGTTTTCCCGCATAAAAAGTTCGTAATAAAGAATACACAGTGTATCATTATAATGACGTTTTCCCACTTAATACGTTTTTTTTTTAAATAGAAATTATTTTTAATATTAAAAAATATTAAACAATATAAACATTTGGTAATCGAACAAGTTAGTGCTTAGTATTATTTTAATTCGTAGTAAGCCACCGAAGCAGGAGCAATATGGCCTTAGTTGCTAATGCCCCTAAAAACCAAATAACAAACAAACAAACAAACCACCGAAGTAGATGAAATGGCATCATTTCTGGTATATCTCACATTGTAAATGCCTTCACAACGAGTTGCCCTGATATTGCACTACCTCAAAAAAGCAACACTTCCAGATTCTCGAATAGGCAACACTTAGCCAATGAATTCTCGGCGGATACCGCAAGCAGGGGTAGTGGTGGTGGTATCCGCCGAGAATTCATTGGCGAGGTGTTGCCTATTCGAGGTAGTTCAATATCAGGGCAACTCGTTGCGAATGCAGTCACAATATGAGATATAACAGAAACGATGCCATTTCATCTACTTCGGTGGTTTACTACGAACTAAAATAATAGTAAGCACTAACTTGTTCGATTAGTGACTTTTCCGTAGTCTAAGGCTTTCAGCGTTAAAACCTTTTTAGCAGAAACATTTTGATATAATGGAAGTGACATATTGCAATTGTTTTCATCGATATCCAAAATTGGATACGTAGACCACGTTAAGCTCCGATGGTTGTGAAGAGTTCAGAATTACTTAGTAGATTGTTGCTCGGTCTTATTGTAATTGTGACCTTTTAAGGTATGTTGAAACTCCAAAGGAGCTCATTTTTCCAACTTGGTAATGAGTTTACCAATAGCAGAATGTTAAGCAGTTAGAAATCTTCAATTTAAAAATGTTTCTCATTGGCATAGTAAAATATTTATAAATTCTAAAATAGTACTTAAGAATCATCTTTAACTTATTTTTGTGTATCTTTTCATTTTTATTTGTGTAGTTAATATTTCATACCCTTAGGTCATTTTCCCGCGTAAGAAGTTCTAAGCCTCCAGTCCCTTGGAAAACTTCTTATCCGGGATCTACTGTATATTAATACAGTATTTTCACGCATGATCAACAACATTTATGACTTTCGGTTCGTATAATTATTTTGAATTTTATTCAAATTCATATCAATTAAATTTGAATAAAACACTTCCTGGAAGTATCACCATTTACCATTATCTTCATACAGCTTCAACCTTGTTAATCTGCGAAAGCTGACATTTTGCGGCCAGACAACAAACTTTTGAGGATAGCCACTTTTAACATTCCTGCTTTATACAATAATCACCAATTACTCTGTGCTGTGTACTAAGGGCTGTATACCACCGACAGAACCCATAAGCTATTCTAGAGCATGCCTATACTTTTCTAAGGGCCTCATATCAGTCTATATAGTTTCAGGGGGTGGCTCAACTTAACATGAGAATGCCGTTTGGAGAATATCTCCAGTCTATAGAGATTTTGCTTCAAGCCACACAAGGTAAATCCGTCTAAAGGATAAAAGCTGCAATTAATAAATTTTATTTAATAAAATTCACGTAAGCAAAAAAAAATTATTTTTCAAAAGAGTCATTTCAAAATCACGGTTTTTTTTTTTTTTTTTCCCCGTTTCAATTACATTTAACACGTTGACTAATAAATAAAATAGCACATTATAAAAATGTTGTCACATAAACGTCGTAATCTGATATTATATATATTGCTAATATATAATGACGGAAAATACTGTAAATTTAAAAAATATATATAATCTCATTACGGACCGCCTAAACTGCTATGTCAGTTTAAAAATTAGGGTAACTCATTTTGGAGAAGAAATTGTGCTGCCTGTCCCACTAGGGAATGTCGCATTAATTATGACAATTATTTCTGGGAATTTTTGATATTTTCCTATGACAAAACAAAGTTGTTGCCTATATACAGTGCATATGAAAAGTAATGAGACAAAAAAAAAAAAATTTAAAAAGCAGCAAATACCGCATCTAGAAAAAGAAAGAAATTCTTATGGAAATCGTTCAAAATTGTCCCCGTGGAATTCAATAGACTTGTCACACACACGTCTTTTAATGGTTGAGTGTTGTCTTAATACCCCTCCAAATCGTTTTGGTTCAAATAGTTTCCCTCTCATCTTCATTTTTTATTTAAGTTCGAAAAGAGAAGTCAGCCTAAGCCAAATCTGATGAAGAGCATGGGATTAAGCTCAGTAATCCCCTTCCAGGAAATAAATTGTTCGAAGATTTGATTTAATAAATATTCGAACAATTAACGCCGAAAGCGCAGATCAGCGGAAAAATAGAAGTGTGTCGAAATTTTTTAGAAATAACCAATAGCGAACTCTCGTTTTTAGATTCGATTGTTCTTGAGGGTGACTCGTGATGATTTTAAAACAACCTACAGACTAAGCGTCAAGGCACTGAATGACACTGAACGTTATTTCCATGACAAAAAAAAAAAAAAAAAAAAAAATTCGGTTCAAAAAAATCCAAATTATGTTAATCACTTTTTTTTTTTCGATTCAGGAGGAATCATTCACAAGGAATTTATTCCAGAAGCAAAAACCATAAATGCCCAATTTTATTTAGAAGTGATGAAACGACTGTTGCAAAGAATTCGACGTGTCACAGCAGACTTTCATGAACTGATTTTTGTTGCTAACGGTGACCCCTCTTTTCCGAAGAGCTATTTAATGAAGATGAAAGGGAGACGATTTTAAAACAACCAAAACAATAGCACCGACCATCTCAAGGATTTAACTTTGGATGGATTTCAAGTGTGCTTTCAACGGTTAAAAGAGAGATTACGTACAAGTTAGTGCAAATGCATCATATTAGTACACAGTTAAACTTGTAATTCAACCAAATCCCGTGTGAACCACCGACATGGTGCCGTACTAGGGACCTCTACTCACAGATACTGGGACCGTGCCATAATAACGGACAAGACGATCCCGCACAACAGACCTGATCGACATAGCAGTCTCTAACACCAGCAACCTCCAGAAAACATACGAGGAAAAGATCAGACAGTATTCAACTAAAGATAGGAAGTCAAAGATGTGGCATATGGAACAAGTAATGACCATCCCGATCAACGTGTCAACCACCAGCATGGTGGTTGAGCCTCCATAAGAACATAGCAAAGTTGAGCCTCCATAAGAACATAGCAAAGTTAAGCCTCCCAGAGAACACTTACATGGAACTACAGAAAGCCAAGATCCTGTAAGATCGTAAGCCTGTTTCTCGAGCAACAATAAGAATAATAGTAATTGGCCAGCCACCCCCTGCACTTGGTACCAGTACCCGTCACGGGGCGGAAAAAAATCGCATTAAAATAAAAAAAAAAAAAAAAAAGGAGGAGAAAATTTGGTTTTTCCGCCATCATCTTATAATTATAAACCTGATCGACACAGCGGTTCCCAACACAAGCAACCTCCAGAAATCATACGAGAAAAAGATCAGGAAGTGCTCAGACTTACAACAGGAAACCAAAGATATGTGGCATATAGAACAAGTAATGATTACCATGTCAACCACCAGCATGGTGCCAAAGAGCTACCATAAGAACCTAGCAACAGTACGCCTCCCAGAGAATACTTACATGGAACGAAATCAGCAATCCTGAGTACCTGTAAGAGAATTCCTCGACCAACAGTAACAACAACAATATTAATAATAATAGTAACCGAACACAACCAACCATCCTATGCACTTGGTACCATTACCCGTCACGGGGCGAAAAAATTCCATTAAAATAAAAATTAAAAGGGCGGGGGGATGAAATTTTGTTTTTTCCGCCATCTTCTTAAATTATAAACCTGATCGACACAGAGGTTCCCAACACAAGCAACCTCCAGAAAACATACGAGGAAATGTTCAGACTTACGACAGGAAGCCAAAGACCAAAGATATGTGGCATATGGAACAAAGTCAACCGGTGAAATACCACCACTTTGCTTATTGGAGGCTTGAAGTGGTGAAACCCATGTTTAGTCTCTAGAGCAAAGTTTCCGGCATCCCCCTCCCCCATACTTCTCCTTCAACCCATGCACGGTACTAAGTACTATAGGTTTTGATACCTTTCGTGTTTGGGGTTTTCATAAAAAAAAAAAAAAAAAAAAGTAATGATCATCATGTCAACCACTGACATGGTGCCAAAGAGTTACCATAAGAACCTAGCAACAATAAGTCTCCCAGAGAATACGAATACTTACATGGAACGAAATCCGCAATCCTGAGCACCTGTAGGATATAGTACGAGTTCCTCCACCAACAGTAACAACAATATTAATAATAATAGTAACCGGACAGAACCATCTACCCTACGCACTTGGTACCACAACCCGTCATGCGGCGGGAAAAATTCCATAAAAGGAGATTTTTTTATAATAATAATTACAAGTACCAATCCTAGGATGTACCAGAAACCCCTACCCACAAGCTGTACTGGGACCTCGCCATAACAACGGACTAGACGATCCCGCACAACTGACCGGAATAACCCTCGTTGAAAAGAAGGGAAAGATCAAGAAGTACACAGAACTAACACAGGAGGTCAAAGAGATGTGGCATATGGAACAGGTAACGACCATCCCGATCACTATGTCAGTCACCGGCATGGTGCCAAATACCCTACGCAAGAGCCTAGCAGCAATAGGCCTGCCAGAGAACACCTACAAGGAACTCCAGAAAGTCGCAATCCTGAACACACTGTAGAATAGTCAGACTTCCTCGACCTCTAATAGCCGGACAAAACAACCGCCCTGAGTACTTGGTACCATACTCGTCACGGGGTGGACTCCCCCCTCCCAACGAGAAGAAATAATAACAAGAAATATAATAACTCGCTAATAGCAACCAAATATCGAATGATTTTAATACCAGTTAGTTTTTTTCTAAGAAATTGTGCGCTGTTTCCAACTTGTATATTTTACAAAATACATAGTGCGCATCTTAATAGTAAAAACACAAGAATTGTAAAAAAAAAAAAAAAGTTCAGGAAAAGTATTTATTATGTAATCATTTGAAACAGTCCCCAGGAAGTCAATATACATTTCTTACATCTCTCTTTTAAGACTAAGATGCATTAAGGGCTTATGCCTCGGGGGCTGCAAGACAATTAGACTATGTACAAGTTAGCACTAACTTTTTTCAGCTGGTATTTCAGTGCCAGCTTTTGATGTATTATCCTGGCCACATGGTCGTGTCTGTGAGTGTACTCCGTCTGGGTGATCATACTGCATCCTGTGGTGAGGTGCTGGATTGTTTCTGGGGTCAGGGGGCATCGTCGGCATGTGTCATCTGTTTCTCCGGGGTCCCTGGCGATGTATTTCCTGTAGTTTGTGCTGTTTATTACCGGGTGGCGAGCATAAATTCTTCGGTCTTGGGAAGCGCCTTCCGTTTGTGAGCCTGTCGTCTTGATGGAGGACACTGTAGTGTCTTTAATGGAATGTCTTCTGCGCCCATCTTTCTGTCTTCGTTTCTTCTGTCTGTGTGAGTGGGGTCCCCTTATTGAGGTTGAGTGTTATGTGCGTTTGCCTATCTTTCCTTGGTGCTTTGATTTCCTGGAAGTAATACCACAGGTTCTTAATCGCTTTCTCTTGTTCAATGATGTCAGTCAATCCCCTCTCTGCTTCTTTAAGGGCTATGGTCAGTCTCTCGATGACCGACCTCGGCTGGTGTTGGCGTCTCTTAGTCATCATTATCCTGGTTGGTCTTATAATCTCCTCCAGATCGGTGTTGATCCAATGATCCCGAAGGAGTACGTAAGTATGTACTTGGACTGCATAAGTGTTTATGGCTGTGACCATGTTCCACCATTCAGTTTTAATTTTAACAGACTTCTCAGTTTCTGATGGTATTTCTCAGTGAGGCGGGCCTTTATCTCCTTGTGGTCTGAACTGGTGGGCCTGCACCATCCCCAGACATTTGTCTGGGGATGGTGCAGTGCAGTGTGTGGCAAAATCAATTAAAAGCGGGTATTCTGACTTACTTTTCTATGTGTGAACAGTTTAAAAATCTGAGTTAAAGTTATACCTTTTCAAAATATTGTGACAGAACAGAAAAGATTAAAGACGAATTTGATAGGCGCTTTAAAGATTTCAAGGAGTACCAAGAAGATTTTTCTCTTTTCGCGGGTCCTTTTTCTTTTAATGTCGAGAGTGCTCTCATTTCCATACAAATAGAACTAATTGATTTGCAGAATGACTCAATTTTAAAAGAGAAATACCGAGAAGTTGGGATCCCAAGAATCGACTCGTATTTAGAGCAAAAATACCCAGAGATAAGAAAGTTTGCCACACAAATTCTGTTACTTTGGGAACACATTTATGTGAACAACTGTTTTCGCGTATGAAAGCTAACAAAAACAGCCCACAGATCAAGGCTAACCGACGCCAATCTTTCTTCCATAATGAAGGTTGTGTCTTCTCAATTTTTGACTCCAAATCTCGAGAAGCTGGTTGCAAGAAAACGGTAGTGTCTGGCAAAAAGGCCTAGATAGATTACCAATCTCATGCATATTCCCTTGTTAAAATATTGTATTATCTGAAATAAATTTCTTTTCATTATTCGTTGTGTTGTTTATTCAGACTTTTATTTCCTTTCAATTAATTATTAGCGGATTCTCAGCTGCGAGTATCAATCAGCAACAAGTAACAACTGGGCAATTAAAAAGCGTCTTTAGGCTTAGCAATGGCAAGGTTTGACGGTCGTGTGCAGCCCGTGTGAGTACTAATACGGGAAGGGAAATAGCCCGCGGCCCAAATGAGTTTGACACCCCTGGTGTAAATGCATGGCCTGTAGTTCTATGTTGTTTATGTCAGGCCTCTTTGTCACCAGGGAGCAGCCAACACCTGGGCAGCTGCTGCTCGCCGCGGCACGAGAATCTGAGCCGTGTCCAGCATTGACTTAGCATCCACTGACGGAGTTTACCATACCAAAGGACGTTTACCCCCTGTACTCAGGTTGCCCAAGCTGGGTACAAAAAAAAAAAAACTTCTTCCTACCACAGCCTGTGTTCATGTACATTTCGCCATCTACAAGTAGATGGTAAAAAATATATAATAATAAAAATAATAAATAAAAAAAATTAAGAGGTATGTTGTAAAATAACCTGTTTTCTTTTTGTGAAAATCTCAAAGGAAAACTGTTGTAACATTAAAATTTGTACTACTGGATAATTAACCAAACTGCATTTCATTACTCACAGGGACAATATTATTCAGTTCAATTCTTATATTGTTATAATGATGACATTCTATTAGGACATAATGCCAGGTTTCATCCAAACCATGTGTACACTTACTCTTACTTTATAAACCTAATTGTCACAATCTGGCATTTAAAGAACCATGACCAGTTAAAATAAACGATGTATACATCGTAGGGGAAAACCATCTACACCTATTTTCCATTAATGAAGATATCGGTCTATAAGCTTTAGGATCTCGAAGGTTTTCCCAGGTTTAGCAATTAGTTTTAAAATTGCATACTTCCAAATGTTAGGAAATGTACACTCAAACGTTTATTATACATATTTAATAATATATGTGGGTACTTTTCATACATTTTAACTATTACCTTGTTCTCAATAAGGTCCCATCCAGGACACTTATAATTTAATTTATCTATTACTGATTCTAATTCTAGCACATTAAAAAGATCAGTTTCTACTAACTGATCATAACTACAATTCTCTTCTCTAATCCTAATTTGTCGTTCAGAGTTCTCATCTATGATATCAGCTTTATATTTATTATTAACAATTGGAGCCATGGACGACAACCAGTCTGTAGTTTCTACATTGTTTACAATTACACTGTTATAAATTTCTCCAGAATGTATTTTGTTCAGGCTCAGTTTATATATTAGTCCCCAAGGTTCACTATTCCCAACATCCTTACTAACATTTGCCAGGATTTTAACTTATTCTCCATGATTGTCTTATGATAAAGCTTCCTCTTTTGTACATATAACTCTTTATACCGTAACACCTCAAGTGGAGGCCAAGAACGCCGACGCTGGTTATCTTCGCCTGGCCTTGTTAGCCAGGCCGGGCGAGATTATCAGTCCTACCAACTCGCTTTTCTTCTTTCCCGCACATAATTAAGTGCTCTTTACAAAGCATTTTGGATATATAGCGAATATTCTTTCGCGTTCAACCTGTTAAGATCAATTCCATGCTTCCCTTCAAAATCTAAACTCAGGAATTGTTGGAATTTATCCCATCTCATTGTCTTCACAGAGAATCTAGACAAATCCTGAACCCAAGTTCTCTCTACTATCTCTGTTTTAATACAAATCCTAAACTGTACTAATCTATGGTCACTGTGAATGCATTTAGTCATAACTTTCCAGTCTATTATTTTAGACCTCAAATTAGCTGATAATAAGGTTAAATCAATGTTAGATTGGCCATTAGTAGAAGAAAAGTAAACGGCATTCCCTGAATGTTGTGTATACACAAATTGTAGGCTAATGCAATCTCTTCAAATATTTTACCCCGATTAGCCACCACTCCACTGTACCACATATTACATTTTGAATTTGCATTTAGTGCAATTATTACTTTAGATGCTCCTATTACATTCATAACTACTTCTATATAATTCACTGCATCTCCTACGGCGCCTCCGTAGGCAGGTGGGTAGGAGCAGCAGTACGTAGCACACGCTTCTTGATTAGACTGGGGTTCAAGCCCGTGACCACCAAATAAGGAGGATGCGGAAAGGTCAGGGAATGACCACCGCATACCCACGAAGCAATATGGCCTTAGTCGCTAATGCTCCTAAAAACCAAATAAAATGAAGGCTGCCCTGCAGAAATCATCACACAAGTATTGTTTGGTTAACTTAATCACTGTAATATTCACATCTGGGTTGAACTGCTATAGCAGATTTAGGTTGATTGTTAGTAATATGTATTAGTCTAGTCTTAACTGGAAAACCCTGCACTTTGAACAGTGACCCATTCATTTGCCGTGTATAGTAAAGTTCTTGCATACAAATGATGTCATATTGATGTTCACTTGCTATTAATCGTAACTCATCCATGACTGATCTTGAAAGCTGGCAATTTATTTAAAGTACCTTTAATTCACTAATATCCAAAAACCTGCATACTCTTTGATCATCCCAGCTAGAAATACTATCCATTATTAATTTTCAATTTTGAAATTTCCACAGCTCTAAGGTATTCAGGATAGTTATAATCTCGCACTGAACGACTGAAATCTCTCTTCCTTCTTTTGCAATTAATGCACTTGGCAGATTTATCCTTATGTAAGCAATCAGCAAACACATGGTAACCGCAAGAAAGGTTTATGCGTAAAATTCTGAGCTGTATGTCCATAACCTAAACATTTGAAAAATTTTGTAACTATTGTGAATGTACGGAATTTGTGTGCTGAGAGAAACCTAAATATATTCTATCAAAAACAATAATGTCTGTATAATCTAGGGCTGGCCAAAAACCTAATACGTCAACTTAGCCTTTCTTCCTGATTTAACTCTAAAGGTAATCTCACGTAAATTTTCTTCCTGTTGAAAAACATACTGCTTAAAGTTTTTGTAAAATAAATCCCCTGCTATCTCTTCATTAATCAATTCCTTCGGTAACCATATATCAATATTAGAGTCACTCAATTTAGGTCGGTCAAATCCCACAACTGTGGAAATTAAAAATTCTTCTGTGGTAACCTTTGCGACATCCTCAATATTTTCTACATCTAATAATACTCCTTTATTTCTTATAGTTCTCATATTTCTAATTTTAACATCTTTATAATCTTTCTTAATCACTTTAGCTGCTGTTTCTTTTACTTCCTGACTACTCTGCAATTCTGTATTTTCTCCTTCCCGAAATATAACCACATATTGTTTCCTCAAAACTGGAACTTTAAGCTCATCTTATTTCTCTGTATCTTTATTCCTCACTCTGTCCGTCATACCCATAACTTCACCCATATTTCTTTAAGCCTTTTCAGCATACGTAACATTCTGATCCAAGGATGATTGCTTCTGACAATGTCATCAATTAAACTTTCCTTCAATTGTAGCTCTTGTATCCTAGCTTCCAATCTCTCATTGTCTATGATTAGCGCTGTTGTGATTGTTTTCACGTATATACATTTGTCTAAAACAAAATTAGACAGTCCTTTTCTTCTGGCAACTTAATAACCAATTCATATATAGATGATACGTCATGATATCGAATCTGCTGTTCATGTATGTGGGAAGCCATAATCTCACTCTCTCTAACATTGATCCCTGTTTCACATTTCTCATCATCATCGAGTGAGAAATTAACTAGTTGATTCTGCCATAAATCACTACAATATCTATCCTACGTCACTTGATGATTTCCAGCAGAAGGTATCCCCAAGGTGTGCTTTCTAAACTTAACCCTGATACTGTACAGCTAGCCAATGTCTCTACAGTATCCTCTACATCAGTTATTTCAGTATTTTGATCCTCTCTGTTCTATATTAATTTGATGTGTATTATGCTCACCTCTTGTAATTGAAGCTATCTTAGACACTTCCTCTCAATGATTTAGTATCTAATTTCTTAATTATGGCTGTTTCATAATCCTTGCACTTCTTTGTGTGGCAGGAGGTAAGGGGGAACCACTAGATTCCAACCTTCTTCGGATCCCACCCCCTTTTTCCCTTGAGTTTTATTTTCCATAATACCTACTTGAAGACTTATTAATTTCAATGCTACTATTAACAATTATACAACCAAGATTACTTACAGTAACTTCGGACAGTGTTAATTTACCAGTATATAAGAGATTTGCTGTAAATATCTGCATATTACCCCGGGGGCTCACATCTGGTGAGCCCCCGGGGTATGCACACCTAGGGTCCTGAGCTGGATATCATCATTCTTCTCTTTCTTGGTGACTCCCTTCTACTTTTCTCTCTCTCTCTCTCTCTCTCTCTCTCTCTCAGGGTAACTCGGGATTTTTTTTTTTTTTTTTTTTTTGGCTAGTGCAGCATAAGCCTCAGGCTTCCTTGCACCACATAGCTAATAATAATAATAAATAATAATATCCTGTTTCCCGCCAAAACACGTTACCAGCCATCGATCATTATTACACGGCCGCCATATTGAACTAGCCACTGTTGTAACTGCACAGTTAGTAAACTTGCAATTTCTCCTTAACTAATTATATTCCAACTCAAAAATTTAATCACAACATAAATATAGCTTCAGGATAAACCTCACACAATTAGTAGTGATGCAAATTAGTAAGACAATCAAACAAGAAAACACCAAACTAATTCAACAACAATCGCCTATACTACGGTAGCAATGTACGATCGTAATGGCGGCGGTTTCCCGCCATTACCTCCGATAAAGTAAAGAAAACTGTAAACATTACAACCTCAATATTATTACGAGATTAATCCAACAAATGTTTCTTGAGCACAACAATGAAGTATCCTAAAACTTCCCAAACAAATAAGACAGCAAAAATTATCGATTATCCGATAATATTAATAATCCAGGAGCACAATATGCATTGGCGCACACAGCACACCTACATTCTCGAACCATGAAACAAATGAACAATTAACCTTTTGGCAAGGCTGCGTGTATTAAGCGCCACAAAAACTAATGCTATAAGCAACGGTATATTATGTCTCTAAACTAACTGCGAGGAACTGCTCTTGAAAATTACAGCTTGTGGCTGGTCACACAGCGCTTGCGTACGCAGTTTGACTTGACTTCGCTTCAGGACAAATGAGGGAAAAGAGATACAAAATGCCCAGTGTGGGTACAACTGGAAAAATGAATGATTCATTAAATCTACAGTTAATTTCTTCCACAACAGCGACTTAGTGACGCTCACACACAATGGATTTAATTCCACACAACCAAGGTTTTTACCACCATTAAAACTCGTTAACAATACAGCTCGTTAAGTGCATGATTAAAGTGAGGCGAAAAACAAAAGGGAGCTCAAGCCAGTCGCTTGACTTCTTACTCCGTACCTTGGGGGACCTTAACCGCCTGTTGTTTTTCTCTAGTATAGTTATAATGGCAGCAAAAACGAAATTTGGCGATCTGTGTTATTACTTGCGCGAAATTAACTTAATTTTTCTACATACACTATTAAAAGCAAAATGTCAAGTAAACTGATAAAGATGCGCAGATATGGGAAACCACAGGCGGTGACTGACTAACACTACGCTTTTACATAATTCCTTCATAAGAACACTTCTTCCCCCCCCCCCCCAGTGAAGAACATCCATTGATATTCTGACATCTGCAGTAGCCTCGTCATCCCTTAGAAAATCCTGGTACCGCCCCTGAATATAAACGTTTACAGATGGAAATAAGTTCAAAAAGGGGTATACTAGGTATACCGCTAGGTGTATCCGGAAATTTTTCAAAAGCTAGCACCTCTCAATCCCCGAGACCGTCAGATTTTAAAGGGTTTACTGTACCTTGTCTCCTACATTTTAACCATCCCTTTATCCATAGTAGAACACTCCATGAAGCACTGCTCCAAAGCTTTAGTGAAATCTAAAGAGGTTATGTCAAAATTATTCTTTGCATCCAATTATTTTGCTCATAACCTCACAGTAGATAACCAAAAGCTTTGATCTGATTACACATAATCCTTTATTACATCCTTAATTATGGCGTACATGAGTACAGAAGTCGAACTTACACTTTTTTTTTTTTTTTTGTTAGTTTTTGGCGCATCGACTTCTGTGGCCATAACGCACCTCCCAAAGTTTTTGCATTTACTCTGATCCAAGCCCGAGGCGGGATTCGAACCCGCGACCATTGGGTTACCAGGCAGGCACTTTACCCACCCGGCTAGCCCGGGCGGCCGAACTTACACTCTGCAGGTAAACATTTCATCTCTGAGGAGCCTCTAAAAATAGGAGAGAACACTGAACATCTCCAATCTATAGGGGCTTTGCCTGAATCCAAAGATGCCCTCATTATAAAAACCAAAGACTAGATTACTTATATTACTGTTAACTTCAATATTACTGAACAGCGTTCATAAATTCGCGTGTTCTATTCATTTTTCTCTATATACAGTCTTGTGCACATTAATGTGATTATGATACAGTTAAATAAATAAAATAAATTTTCTATTTACACTCCGGGACGATTGCACGATCAGAAGATAGAGAGAAACCAAGAAACAGCACCATACTTAGCAGGTCACGAGCCTGAAACCGTTGTCACTCAAAGTGCATGTACATTCACACTCACGCTAACCACTCGGCTACGGCGGCCTCAATGTAATTACAATTATTCAGAGAACACGTCTGTAATACAAATTTTGGCCTCCATTCACAATAATTTTCTTTAATACGTTTTGGCAGTGAAACAATTAAATTTTAACGTTTTAAATTCGCATTCACGAAACCGTATTTTGATAATGTAAAAAGTCATCTTTCTTAAGCTATTTTTCAGTCTTTGCCTTACAGTACCCACAAATTTTCGATTGTTTTTAAATCTTGAGTTCCTTGCCCAATCAAGACAAACAATATTGTTTTCTTCCACGAACTGATTTAATAATTTGAAGTATGGCACGGTTTAGTGTAAAGATTTGTTGAAACATGCCAGGGCCATCCAGATTGAGAATTTACAATTCAAGGAGCATTTTCCTTCTTAATATATCATTGTATTCTTCACTATTTATCATACCTTGCACAATAAGAAAACCTATCCGTAATACAACAAGCATTTTCAATACATTTTTTTCTCTAGTTGTTTTACTGTTCGTCGGATACACATAGACGATCAGTCAGGATTAGGGCTTACAATACCGAGGATTTTTTTCCGGTATTCAAATACCGGTATTGATACGAAAATACGGGTTTTTCGGTACTAATTTTTAAAAAAATTAATAATTGTGTATAATTTAATCGCATAAAGGTTATAAAATCACCTTTATGTGATTATGACGTCCTTATCTCTACTAGCAAATGTTCGATAAACCATCGATAGAACACCATGCAACATTACAACCTGTCCATAATTCTCGGACTTCATGTCTGACGGTATCGTAACTCCCAAGTCCTGTTCTTCCACTACTGACTTTAGTTAAACTCCACCGAGTGTATAAGTTATTTTGGGGTTGCTGTTCCCCAGGTGTAAGACCTTGCATTTTTCTGAATTAAAGCATATAGCTGCCACTTTTCTGACCATTCCGGAAGTCTATCTAGATCACTCTAAAGAAGCTCTGCTTGGCGGCGATCATTAACTACTCTACTGATCTTTACATCATCTGCAAGTTTAGACATCACACCCTATATCCTTCATAGATGTCATTTAAGATAATCAAAAACAACAGTGGTCCCAATACTGATCCTTGGGGAACCCCGCTTCTTACATTAACCCAATCTTAGGAATAACCATTTATCACAACCCCCTGGTGCCTTCAAGCCATCGTGCTATCAATCTTAGGATTTTCCCGATGATTCCAGCCTGCTCCAACTTATAAAGTAACCGCTCATGTGGGACTGAGTCAAATGCTTTGCTGGTATCTAAATAAAAAATGCCGAAATTGTTCTCTAAATCCATCTCACGAGTGACCCGTCAAAATGGCTAACCAGATTTGTTAAACATTATTTTCCCTTTACAAAACCATGCTGTGCATCCTACAGAATTCCACTTCCATCTAAATGATCCTGAATTCCACCGTCGATCATTGCCTCCATGATTTTCCCTACTGGTAGTGTGGATGCTTAAACATAACTAATTGGTAATTTCCCTTTACACTCCTAGAACCGCCTTTATGTTGCAATTTAAGCCAATCCAACAGAATCTCTCCTGAGTTCAGTGATGCTCTCATAACTAACCTTAATGGTTCAATGCACTTGCCGCCTCCTTTAAGATTATAGGGTATATGCCATCAACCATAGGAGCCTTACTCGCCTGTGGGAGCGAAAGTTTTGTCATTAAATCAACATGTGAAATTTCAACATTATTAATTACATTTTTTGCAACTTCACTCCCATAATTTGTCATTGACGTGAAAGTGTTTTCTTCTGCAAATATCGATGCATAGTAACTGTCGAGTTCACCTGCATCGGTTGGGGTATCTAATACTATCCCACGCAATTACATATGCGTCCGATCTGATTTGTCCTTCTCTTCTTTGCATTTATATATGTGAAGAATTCCTCTTTGCTTTCTTTATTCCTTATCCCCACTCTTTGCTCTCTCCCAGCCTAAGTAAAGATACTATAGTGAAAATTATACTTCGCTGAATAAAACGTCTTTCTCCTTCAGAAAATGAACATAATTCAACCATGGAAGACCAACGTGGAACAGAACACCAGTGTTCCGCAAATTCTTTCCAGAATAAGAAATTGCCTGACTCCAATGAGATTTTAAAAGATGAACTTGAGTCGGAAATTAATGAAATACTTTTAACTATTTTTGCTAAAAATAGTTCAAAGCCTAGAAAACATGGACTGAGATCGTTTACAATTATCTCAGCACAATAGTACCAGAATAGAATCCGAAAGGGCGTTTTCTGATGCTAATCAAATATGTGCCAAAATTTGATCAGTTTTAAACGTTCATACTATTGATTGCTTATGTTTCTTAAGAGCTCACTTTATTCGGACAGGCAATGTGGATGCTTAAACTTAACTAAACTGTGCAGTAACAATATGTATTTTTTTTTTTTTTTTTTGTTTTTAGAATAACTGTATTTTTAATGATTTTTTTCAGAATATTTATTATTGTAATAAATGCATATTTAAAACTTGAATTCAAGTAATTACAGTACTTGTTTTTCCTTACTTTATTTCACCTAACTGTCATCAAAATTTATTGAGAAAAACGTTTGTTTTTGGAATACCAGTATCCCGGTTTCATAAATTAAAAATACCGGTATTAAGATTTTGACCGGTATTGTAAGCCCTAGTCAGTATGTTAAGTTCATTGCTGTTTCGCCGAATAAACACACTGACTTCTTTGGCCTTGTATTTCAAAGCGACATTCTTCACTAAAGTAGTAGTAGTAGTAGAGCCATGCGATGCAAGAAAGCAAGCTTATGTAGCATCAGCCAAATTAAAAAGAACTATTTCACACATCCATTCCCTCTAAACGTTTGTCCAGTTTCTCCTTGAATTTATTTAAGCTATCAACTTTCACAACAACTGATGGAAGTTTGTTGCAGTAATCAACTACCTGCTGGCTAAAAGAAAATTTCCACACAGCTATTTTACAACTGTCTTTCCTCAATTTGAATTTATGCCCCCTCTGGTTCGTAATCTGAACAAGAGGAAGAATCCCATCAGAAACGAGTCTGTTCAACCCATTCAAGGCCTTATGTACATCAATCAGATCACCTCGCAAGTGCCTAGTCTCCAGATGCTGCAATTTGCAGAACTTAAGCCTTTCTTGGTAAGAGGACCCCTTGGTTCCCCTCACCAATCTTGTAGCTCTTCTCTATACTCACTCAAGCAACTCTACATCCTTCCTAAAATGAGGCCTCCAGACCTGTATGCAGTACTCATGGTGTGGCCTGACCATTACCTTATACAAAGGGATAATCATCTCCTTTTCCCTACTAGCAAACTTCCTGTATATCATTGACAACACCACATGACCTGCTCTGGCACCCTGTCTGCACTGCTCAGAAAACTTCATTTATGACTGCACAATTACTCCCAGGTCTTCTTCATTTTCTACCACCCTAAGTGTAGTACCACACGGTTGGTACGTTTCTCTGGGATTACTTCTACCCATATACAGTATTTTGCATTTGTCAATGTCAAACTTCAGTTGCCACTTCTTAGCCCATCTGCCCAACTTTTCTAGATCCTGTTGCAGTAGCACACTGCCATTACTGTCATTAACAACTGTGCAAACTTGGATATTAAGCCTGATATACCTTCATCAATATCATTGATAAATATACAAAACAACAGTGGACCCAGCACTGAACCCTTGGGGAATCTTCTTATAACATTAGTCCACGAAGAGCAGCACCCATTGATTACCACCCTCTGTCTTCTCCCACTCAACCATCCTTTTATCCATTGTTGCAACTTGCCCTTAATACCATACTTCTCTAATTTGTACAGTTGTCTTCCATGTGCAACAGTATCAAAAGCTTTCCTGAAATCCAAGTATATGATATCAAAATTATTTTTTGCATCCAGTTCCTTTGTAACCACATCATAGTATCCAATCAAATTTGTCAGACAAGACTTTCCCTTAACAAACCATGCTGTGTCTGAATTATTACTGTAGTCTTGTCTAGATGATCCTGCAATGCTTCTTTAACCGGTGACTATTATTTTTTCCGGAACAGAAGTTCAAGTAACAGGTCTGTAATTACTCATGTTAGCCTTTGATCCCCCTTTTGTGAATTGTGGATACATTTGCACATCTTCAGTCCATGGGGACTTCCCCTGAATCCAAGGATTCTCTCATAATTATGGCTAAGGGTTTGCTTACTTCCTTTGCCACCTCCTCTAATATAACTGGATAGATCTCATCCACCCCAGGTGTCTTTCTTATGTTTAACTTCAACAATTTCTCCTCCACTTTGCTCTCAGTTATTACAAAATCGTTAAGCTTGCTGTTAGAAGTAAGTGAAGCAAACTTAAGATGATATAGAAGCACACCAAGAGGAAGGTGGATTGATGGTGTGAAGCTAGCATTAAAAAGAGAGAGAGAGCTTACTCTAGCTTTGGCAATCTAACAGGAAATAGGAGAACATGGAAGAAAACAGTGAATGGAAGGTTGATAGTGACCTCTACACTTTCTGGATAAAACAGATTTGGACAGTGATTAGCATTAGCATTAGCATTAGTAGAGGCATTTGATGCAAGAAAGCAAGCTTATGCAGCATCAGCCAAAAAAAAAAAAAAAAAAAAAAAAAAAAAGTAACATAAATAAATAAAAATAACCACTCCCACTTCACCCCTCTGTTCGTTCGAAATACCTGTCCAGCTGAGCCTTAAACTTATTTAGGCTATCAACTTCCACGACAAGGGATGGAAGTCTGTTCCACCCACCAACCACCCGCTGGCTAAAGGCAAATTTCCGCACATCTATCCTACATCTGTCTTTCCTCAATTTGAATTTATGCCCTCTCAGGTGATTTTTCTGAGCTAGAGGAAGAATCCCATCAGCATTGAGCATGCTCAAACCATTCAAGGCTTTGTACACCTCTATCAGATCACCCCGCTGGTGCCTAGTTTCCAGACACTGTAATTTGCAAAACTTAAGCCTTTCTTCGTAAGAGAACCCCTTTGTCCCATTCACCAATCTAGTTGCCCTTCTCTGTACTCGTTCCAGCAGCTCTACATCCTTCCTGAAATGAGGCCTCCAGGCCTGTATACAGTACTCTAGGTGTGGCCTGACCATTGCCTTATACAAGGGAATAATCACCTCCTTATCCCTGCTAGAAAAATTCCTATATATCATTGACAATACACCATGAGCTACTCTTGCAGCTCGTCTGCACTGCTCAGAGAACTTCATATCTGCCTGCACCACCACCCCCAGGTCCCTTTCATTCTCTACCACTGTCAGTGTAGTACCACAGAGTTGATACGTTGCTCTGGGGTTGCTGTTTCCCATATGTAGTACTTTACATTTGTCAATGTTAAACTTCATTTGCCACCTCGACGCCCATCTGCTCAACCTTTCCAAATCCTGTTGCAGCAGCATAGTGTCAGTAGTGTCCTTGACAACCCTGCCAACCTTCGTATCGTCTGCAAACTTGGACATTAAGCCTGATATACCATCATCAATATCATTTATAAATACAGAAAACAATAAAGGCCCCAATACTGAACCCTGAGGGACTCCACTAATAACATTAGTCCACGATGAGCAGTGTCCATTGATTACCACTCTCTGTCTTCTCCCCCTCAACCACCCCTTTATCCATAGCAGCAACTTGCCTCCAATGCCACACTGCTCCAATTTGTGCAGCAGTCTTCCATGTGCAACAGTATCAAAAGCCTTTCTAAGATCCAAGTATATAATATCAAAGTTATTCCCTGCATCCAGTTCTTTTGTGACTGCATCATAGTATCCAATCAAATTGGTCAGGCAAGACTTCCCCTTAACAAAACCATGCTGTGTCCTAGCTATAACTGAAGTCTTGTCTAGATGATCCTGCAGTGCTTCTTTCACCAGTGCCTCCATTAATTTTCCGGGAACGGAAGTTAAACTCACAGGTCTATAATTACTTGTGTCAGCCTTTGATCCCCCTTTGTGAATTGGGGTCACATTTGCACATCTCCAGTCAATGGGTACCTCCCCTGAGTCCAAGGAAGCTCTCATAATTATGGCTAAGGGTTTGCTTACCTCCTTTGCTGCCTCCTTTAATATAACTGGATAGATCCCATCCACCCCAGGTGCCTTTCTTGTGTTTATCTTCAACAATTTCTCCTCCACTTTGCTCTCAGTTATTACAAGATTCTCTAGCTTACTGCTAGAGTTGAATACACCTCTGGCATTCCCCTCGCTGAATAACTCCTCATGTGTGAATGTCGATGCAAAATATTCATTTAGTTTGTTAGCTACCCGAGCAGGGTCATCAACAGTTGACCCATCGATCTCAAGTGGACCAATCTGATTCATCCCCTTCCTTCTAGAGTTTACATAAGTAAAGAACTCTTTGCTGTTTTTCTTCGCATCCCTTGCCAAGGATCTCTCGTAATCTGCCTTCGCCTGCCTAACCTCCTTTGTAACTTGGTTACAGATCAACTTGTATCTATCATAGGCGTCCGTGTCACGTGTTAATTTGTATGTATCCCATGCATTTTTCTTCTCTGCCATATGCCTCATTAGTTCATCTGACAACCATTTAGGCCTAAACCTTGAACAATATTTCTTAGTTGGTATGTAAAGCCTAGTAGCTTCCACGATAAGTTCTTTGAATGCTTCCCATTTTGAATTTGCTGTTGGCAATATCATCAGTTGATCCCACTGTATAGAATTTAAATACTGTCTCAGTCCATTGTAGTCGCCTTTACGAAAGCAATACCCCTTCCCTTTACCCCTAATGGTAGTTACCTCTTTGAGTAACTCCCACTTCAGCACACTGTGATCACTGCCACCAAGTGGTTCATTTATCTGCAGATTCTTAATGCATGAAGAATCACTACTGATAATCAAATCAAGAGTATTACTCCCTCTAGTTGCCTCCCGAACATGCTGATGTAGAAAACAATCATCCAATAAATCCACAAAAGCCTTGCTACTGTGTGAGTGACCAGCCCCCAAATTCCAGTCAATATCTGGGAAATTAAAATCCCCCATTATAAGACTCTCTGATTTACTGGCCCACTCTATTTCTCCGAACAGTTTCTTATTATACTCATCAGAGTCATTAGGCCTATAGCACACTCCTACTCTCAATTTTGATCTCCCAATGCTTATGTCACACCAAACTGACTCGACACTGCACTGTCCAGCGATGTCGACTGGCTTCACTTCCTTGGATTTTATGTGTTTTTTAACTAATAGCATAACCCCTCCTCCCTTCCTATCCTGTCTATCCTTTCTGTAGACATTGTACTCCCCAAATTCCAGTTCTGCATTTCTTATATCTGTGTGACACCACGTCTCTGAAATCCCCACAATATCTGCCTTTGATGTTTTGAGCAATACCTCAAATTCATCAAATTTATTTACTAAACTCCTAGCATTGGTGTACACACAAGTATACATGCACCTGTTCTTTTTCTTAGCTACCCTAACACAACCCATGTGTTTACTTGTACCCCAATGATTCCCAGCAGTCTCTGAAATATCCTGCATCTTATTTTCCAGGCTGCGGCTCATTCCAATAGAAGCAGTGCAAGAATCACTTTCACCTCTGCCAGTGGCTACTGTTAATCTATTAGTCCTTGTATCCCCCCAATCTAGCAGTTTTCCGACCCACCTAACATTGCCTCGATAGCATCAGCAAACATTCTTGCACCCTTTCTATTTAAGTGTATCCCATCCCTGTAGAAGCAGTCTCTCCTGTTAACAAGTACAGACCAGGCTGAAAAAAATTCTACCCCTTGAGCCCTGCACAATCTTTCCAGGGCCGAATTGATTGACAGGGCTCTCATCATATACTCCCTCCTATCGTGTCTGGGCAGAATTGCAGACACTTTCAATTTCAACCCTAATTCACGGCTTTTTTTCATCAGTGACCTGTACTTGTCAAGTAATTCCGCCGGTCTTCTACTCTTAATGTCATTAGTGCCAACGTGTACAACTATATCACCTTTTGTGCCCTTAAAAGATGATATCCGCTCTACAACGTCATCAACTTTTGCCCCTGGCAGACATACCCTGGTCCTATTCCACCTATCCTTTTTACAAAGCATGTTTCCCGTTTCCCTGACAATAGAGTCACCAACAACTACTAGTTCCTTTGGGACCAGCGCATTCTGCCTTGGGGGTTGCCGCTGTGTTCCGCGATGACCAAGTGCAAGCTCTGGCATTGGTGTGGGCAGCTGAGAGCTTGATGGGCCCCTCACTTGTAATCCTTCGAGGGCATCCACCCTATCCTTCAAGCTCTCATATAGGCCCATAACAACGCTGAGTTGTCGCCTTATCTCCTTACACTCCTTGCATCGCACACACACAAAGACATCCCCCATGGCAGTATCATGTCCCATACTTGACTGCTCCGCAAACATCAAGCAAATAGTGCATCTTACAAGGCTGTGATTCAGAGGACAACTGCCCCCCTCAGTTCTCCCCTGGGCCACAGCATTCCCATTGGCTTGAGCCCTTTGCTTTGCTGCTCTGGTTTGAGTCATGATTTAGATTTACTTTCAATAAAATTTCAATTTCTGTACAAAATTAAATCCTAAACTTGTATCCAAACACAGTTATAACGCTATATTTACGTTTCAGTAACGAGTGTTATCTACGAAATATTTACGTTTCAGTAACGAGTGTTATCTGCGAAATCCCTTTATATAACTTTCGTATCAAGTTATGTATTAATTATTTGTTTTTACTAATTATTTATGTTACGTAACCTAAGTGGTTATATGTATAATTAATTATGTTAAATATAATTAATTATATTACGTTTGTAATCTAAGTCGTTATATGTATTTATTTAAACGTACAATGTAACTGCTAACGAAGTTCAACTAACGCTATCTAGTACGGTATATCGTATCACAAGGCGGGAAAATTACGAACGGTTAGCGGAGTTGAAACACGTGGAAACCTTTACCGATACTTTTATGCAATTACAAGGCCGAATAAAGAATAAATACACCAAATTAATCAGAAAATCACAAAATAATGTTATACTACTAAATTTAAATCAAAAGTTTTAGAAAAACAATAATTTCAAATCAATAAATAAGAAAAATCCACTTAGCGGCTTTGAAAACGACCGTCTGTAGTAGCCTCGTCAGCCTAAAGATAACCTTCTCCACTCATTTTCAGTCCAGTCTTAGCCTATGAAACCCTTTTTCTTTTCATTGTATCTAACAGCTGCATTTTCAATGACCATATCGTTTTTCGACGTAGAAAACAGTACGTCGTAGACTCAATGAGCCTACGACGTAATGTTGAGAAATAAATTCTGATGCCTATATCTGCAATTCCTTTGTGAAGAACATATGTTTTTATAAGGTTTAACTAATTTTTATGTATCAAAACTAGATCAACCTATTTTGATATTCTTTTATTTCTGTTCACATTTACTTTTCTTTCTTGGTGATAAGAAACCAAAGTAAACGTCTTCGGAAACAAAAGATATTTTAAAAAAGGTAAAAGGTATACGGTAATTGTAAATGGTTCACAGCTCCTAAGTTAACGTTCCATTGCTTGGCAATATCCCGTTAAGCCATGCTAATATATTCATGCAATGCAATTATCTTTGTCATTTTAATCGATGTTACAATCCATGCTTCATAAAAAAAAAATACTCGATTAAATAAGCAAGGTTATATTTATATTAATCGCGATGATTTTTCTCTTGATAACAAACTCCATACAAATCATTATAAAATTATACAGGAAGTTCCCGCTTTACGAGTTCTTTTTATCAATAAACTCATCAGTTTATTGATAATTTTGAGGGTTTTCAAGAACCAGCAGAGATCGCACAAAATGAAACAGAAACGGTCGTTAATTTTGCTAACCAATTGCGGTTTCTACAACTCACGTCACTGATTTGCTTCAAACACACAAATGAAGATCTCCTTGAAAAGGCAAAATGTAAAGCTCAGGAAGAAGATTTAACAGCTGAAACTCCTGTTCGTTCCTTCACTCTCAAGGGACTTGATGAAGCTTTTCAACACAGAAAAAGCAATTGAGATTTTCGATTTACAAGATTCAAATTTCGATTGCGCTAGTAAAGCTGTTACAGATTTAAAAAATGGTTATGCATACTATTGCGAAATTTATGAAAAGAAAAGATTGCCTTGGAAACAAACGACTCTTGAAGCATTTCCGAAGAAGACGACTAGTTGTGCTTCCACCAAACCAACAACGAATGTTGAACCATCAACGAGTGTGCATTTAGTCGATCATGACAAAGAATAAACATTCTTTAACATTTGTATGACATAATTAATTTCTTTATTATTATGTCTATTTTAGTGCAATTGCATCATTTATACACAGCTAAATATACAGCAAATTTGCAATAGCGGCATCGTTCAAGTTATATCTCATATTGTGAATACCTTCATGACGAGTTGCCATGACATTACACTACTTCGAATAAGTACGCTTCACTCGAAGGAGAAGCCTGTTGTTATTTATTCTCAGTGGATACCACCACCCAGACGGCACCGTTTCAGGGCAATATATTTTGTATATGTGTGGGATAATAACTCAACTATCCATTTGTCCCTATTAGACTTAGAAAAGCAAAAAGGTAGAGGGAAAGTAATAGTAGGAGTGCAAGAGGAAAAGAAATGGTGCAGAAGAATGAAAGGGACAGTAACTCCTTCAACTCACGCCACTCAAAAACTCAAACTCCTCGAATAGGCAACGCTTCCCCAGTGGAGAAGGCTGTTGTTACCTATTGTTGTAAACTCCGGACAACACCAGCCCCTCCCCCCCTCTCGGCGGGTGGGCAGGTACCCGAGTGATGTAATAATGACAAAACACAATATGAGAGATGCCTGATGGTGTATGATATAAGTTAAGACTCTAATGCATTAGGACTTAAAGCCTCAAGCTGCGAAAGAGATATTAGACTGTGTATGTTAGTGCAATTGCATCATTTATATACAGCTAAATATAAATTAGCAAATTGCAATAGCGGCATCGTTGAAGTTACATCTCATACTGTGAATACCTTCACGACGAGTTGCCATGACATTGCACTACTTCGAATAAGTAACGCTTCACCCGAAGGAGAAGACTGTTTTGTTACTTTTTCTCAGTGGATACCACCACCACCACCCGGACGGCACCGTTTCAGGGCTATTTGGCCCTTCTTCGGTGGATGGGTAGGTACCCAAGTGATGTAATGAATGTCATATTGTGAAGATATACTTCCAACTGTTTTGCCATCATTACATCACTTGGGTACCTACCCACCCACCGAAGAAGGGCCAAATAGCTCTGAAATGGTGCCGTCTGGGTGGTGGTATCCACTGAGAATAAGTAACAAAACAGTCTTCTCCTTCGGATGAAGCGTTACTTATTCAAAGTAGTGCAATGTCATGGCAACTCGTCGTGAAGGTATTCACAATATGAGATGTAACTTAAACGATGCCGCTATTGCAAATTTCCTAATTTATATTTAGCTGTGTATAAATTATGCAATTGCACTAAAATACACATAGTCTAATCTCTTTCGCGGCTTGAGGCTTTAAGCCCTAATGCATTAGAGTCTTTATTATTATAATTTGCTTGATTTTAAAGACTGTTTTCATTTCTTGGGTTATAGAAATCATTGTTTAAGCATAAACTACTGTTTTGTTGACATTAATATGGTCAAATTTCATTGTTGAGAACGTAGCCCCTGTTTTTAACATTGCGTCTATGGAAAATTAATTTCCGCTTTACGAGCGCGCACTAGGAACGAATTAACTAGTAAAGTCGGAAACTACCTGATATACTACAATCAGTTAGTTAGTGGATGAGTGTCTTCGTGCTGTGAAATGTGTATGTGATACCCTAAATACTGATTCAATCCATCCCATTTTGTGCATGGTTTTGACGAGGTTCACATTAATTTTCACAAGAATGTATATACTGTATAAACTCTACCTGACGCTGCTATTGGCAGTTTCCACCAGTGTGGCATAGACCAGTGTTTCTCAAAGGGTGTGCCGCAAAATTTTCCAAGTGTGCCGCGAAATTTAGAAATTTCTTCTTCTATGACTACGTAGGTGTGCCGCGAAATTTTTCTTCTTTGGAAAATGTGCCACGAGAGTAAAAAGATTGAGAAACACTGGCATAGACAATGTTTAGTCCACTTTACTAAGCGTAACCAGCTGATTGTTTCAATTAAAACGGATTTTATTTTATTTATTTCGTGTGAATCTATCCAAATACGTTTTTACCATTTTCACTTAGAATAACAAAATTAAAGAAATTCATTCACAATTTACAAGTTGTGTTGGTGCAAGTTTTTTTTTTTTTTTTTTTTAAATAAGCACTTGACGTAGCCTATTGGTTCCCACAAGATTAAGATAAACGCGTTTCGGTTGAACGGGTTCAAGCTTATGTAATACCATAAAGTTTTTATGTTCTCTATATTGCAAATTTGTCCTCTGTGACAATACAGTGGTTTCGGTTGTTGATGTTGTTGATTTGGTAGTTGTTGGCGCATCGGCTTCTGTGGCCATATTGCACCTCCCAAGGTTTTTGCAGTACTTTGATCCAAGCCCGAGGCGGGAATCGAACCCGCGACCTTTGGGTTGCCGGGCGGGTACTTTACCCACTCGGCTAGCCCGGTCGGCGTGGTTTCGGCACTTGCGACTCGTTTGGAGAGGTCTGTGTTCAGGTCCCGTCGACGACTGCAGAAATTTCTTAAGTCCTCTTCAATCGACAGAAAAGTTATTTATATTTATTTAAACAGTGTGCAACAAGCTGGATTTTTCTGGTAATTGTAATGATTTTGCTTCTGGTGCCTCTCCAATCATCGCAAAACTATTCACTGCCAGTTAGTATTAGCTATGCCATATCCTGAAGTTAAAAAACTTCTTAACATGTGAACGTAGAACGCAAAAGATTTATTCAGTTTTCAGAAACTAATTCACAATCATCGATACTATTACCACAGATATAAACTGGGCCAGGTTGATCCTTTTAATGCTTACATAAGCGACTGTCTAGATCCTGGAGAAACTTTACAAGAATATTTTAAGGTTCGGGGTTCCCTGATAATTAAATCATCATTCCATGACTCTTTCTTCTCTTCCACTAAGAGCATCAAGTAATTTTTAATTAATTTATTTTTTTATTATTTTATTTCTTCTATTTCAGCCTATACCAAGAATAATACTCTTCCAGAATGGCTTCTTCGAACACTTCCCATTTAGCATTTGTATTTGTTAAAATTACTCAGCGAAAAAACGTTAAAAAAGATATCTAAAACCTCTGTAAGTTCCCTTGCGAAAACAAAACCTTTTCTTCTTTCCTTCGACAATAGTTATTTAATTGAAAAAAATCCCACATCTAATGACCAACAGTGCAAGCAGAAAACTGCTTGCTAGTATGTAGTCACCACCTTCCTTTATTTAAAAATCCTTAATACCCAATAAATCCTTGCTGATAACCAGAACAAGGATATTTCTTTCCCTTGTGACAAGGGAAAACAGAAAGCAGTAATATCCAGAAATGTTCTGGCTATTACTTTTCTGGATTAGTGACATCTACTGAGTGAGATCAACCTCAAGTTCCAATCGAAAACTTATGTTCCCATAACCATGCATTTGATTTTGTGGCCCACTATCTGTTTGTAAAGATGTTCATTATACCCATCGCAGTCATCTCTTGCTATTAATTTCGCTTTTCCAATGCAAATACAACACAAAACTGGCTCAATGTACAGAATAAGCTCGTCTACATACTCGGCAATTTATTCTCTACACTGATGATAGCAGTAGTGATTAAACAGAATGTATTTCCGAAAGGCTTCATTTCGGGATGGAGCAGCATACAGTTTTCAATATTATATTGTACAGAAAATGCCACTTGCCTCTTCTAACAAAACGAACAGTGCTAGCGACTTTCCTGTTTATATATCTTGAACAAGTGTGTTCCACCGACAATAGGAAACAAACATTTTAAAATTTTACCTGAATAGATTGGCCCAGTCAAATTACTTTAATATTTACATATATACTTGTAAATACATATTCTGTTTACGCCTTAACATACACATATATATAAAGGCGTAAAAGTAAGTGCAATACATGAAACAAGTGCCTGAAGCAGTTCCCTCGCCCCTGTCGAGCACATTTTTCAGGAAAATGTCATAATACAGCGTTTGCGGGGTATTAGCCTGCAACCAAGTTTTAAAATTATCAACTGAAATTTGAAACTAAAGTAATCCTAATAAGATCTAACGCTCATAAAAAAAAAATAATAATAATAGCACTAATAAAGCCACAATAAACAATCCTACACAAATACTTTGAGGGAGGGAGGAAGGACAGACGATTTGCCAATCTTCATTCCACAATAAATACGGCTGCTGGCTTTCTCCTGATTTTAACGCGCTTTTCTTCTGGCCCCGTCGTCAATCCTGTGAGATGCCATTCATTTTTTTAAGGTCTACAGCTACCTGTTTAAAACACTTTCCCACCTAATCATTAATCAGTTTGTTTTTTGTCCCCCCTCTAAGGCATCCAAGGTGTTTTTTTTTTTTTTGTTTGTTTGTTTGTTTATTGTGTTTTGGGGAAGGGGAATATAGAGAAAATCTACGAATAATTTTTGGTACTGTTTGTTTAGGAAATAACAACCATTTCTGGCGTAAATTACGTTTGTTTATTTCATATTTAACTCGCATCTTCGAAGACAGAAAGGCCACTTTTCACAATTTATCACTCCGACACAGCTCCCCTCCCTCCTTTTTTTTTTTTTTTTTTTTGCTTTCGTAGAATAATAAAGTCACTAGTTTCAAAGTGTGTTCGGGAATTTCAGCGCGTTTTATTAGCAGTCTTGGTATAACAGTACCTATAATAACTGAATAGATTCACGATATCACCTTGTATTTTTGTCCACAGCATGCATATCAAAGTGCGACAAACAATGATATAACATTCCGCGACAGCTGACCTATATAACAGCTTTCCACTACAAGGTCACTGCGTATCAGGAAAACATGCGGACGCAGTTGAGTTAGAGCTGTTGTGTTGCTTCAAGCGTTGATACTGTGTTAAGTAATAGAAGAAAGAGTAAACATAAAATTTTCTTTATTAAAAGTAGGGAAAAGTCCGACCGAAACCTGCGAATTAGTAAAACAAGTGTATAATATACAAGTGGATGCTCTACATCTCTCGAGTGTTCAATAATTTGCAAGATTTCGGGATGGCAGTGAGGATCTGGAATCAGATGAGCTGCGTGCGTCCAGCAACACTTCGAAAAGTCAAAAATATTTGCGTCGAATGATTCTTCGAATAATGGAAGAACAATTTCACTTTAACAGAGAAAACAAATTGTGAAATTCTAGCAGAATTGCGAAAACGGAAGTTCTGCGCTGGGATTCGTCTAGCAGGCCGGAAGCGGCCCTAGGATTTTCTAAATATGAAGGCTAAATTAGCGTTCCAAGGAATCATTAAGCTTTAATCATCATGTAGCAGTAAAAAAAAAAAAAAAAAAAAAAAAAAGCGCATATTCTGATTCTAAGTGGAGAGCTACAGACCCTGATACCCTACCTGTGACCACCCTTGTTCCGTACTGTTTGAATGATAAAGAAAAACTGCTCATTCAAGATGTTGGTGACTCTTTGCTGTACTCCATCGTAACAGGCGACACGTACAGTGAGTTTGAGAATTTTCTGATGCGATCTACAAAAATAAATAAATAAAATAATAAAAAGCACGCAATGGCAATCAACAATGGATGTGGAAGAATGTGCAACTGCTGGAACGAGTACAGAGAAGGACAACAAGATTAGTGAGCAGAACAATGGAATGCTCTTACCAAGAAAAGCTTCAATTCTACAAATTACAGTCTGTAGACTATGCACCTGAGAGGTGATCTGACTGAGGTGTTTAAGGCTTTGAGGTGTTTGTCGTATTTCCTTGTCATCTCTATGGACTTTGCTTTGGCGTTTGATTCACTGTGGTGGCCAAGCGTCCTCGGCAGACTAAGATCTGCCCATATTCCAATAAACCTTTACCAGTGCATAAACAGCTACCCCAGTCTTTCCTAGCTATTCCCCCGCTAGCCTTCATTCTCCTCCCCTCTCTATCTCTATGCTAGCGCAAGACCCACACCAAAATTCTAGCTTCTTTAAATTATTTCGCCCTCTCCTCGGCCATTAAATTTTCAAACGCAACCCCTTCAAACCGGGAAACATGTATGTGATCAACATACAACGTGCAATTTTTTTTTTTTTTTTTTAGGTCCTTGCCATTGAAATCTCAGGAAAATAGGTGGCAGGACCTGCCAGAGTAAATGCAAATTACTAGGTACCTGGTCTGCCTCCACGGGGCGAAAGTGGGGCAACGTCGGGCCTCAGCAGGAGCCTGGCGGCTAAATGGCTAGAAGAACAACGGTACATGACACCACACATTTCAAGATCCATACACTTTTAAATCTCTGGCCTTTACAGTGAACTGTATCACCACACAAAGTAAACTACGCGGAGATGGGGGGAACCCCTGGTGCCGTTTGACCCTAGATACACTTTACCTCTCACAAAGAACCATCACAGTGAGAGCACCGTGCTCTCGTCCAGTATACAGAGGCTGCCCCCAGGGGTCTCTCCTGGGGGGGGAGCTCTTCTGGAATCTCGTGCTGGACGAGTTCCTAAATATGGATCTGATAAATGCTAATTCACAAGCTTATGCCGACGACTTGATTATCACACTCGCCACAGATAGCAGGCAGCAACTTGAAGCTACTGGTAACAGAGTGCTCACCACCCTACAAGAATGGGCCAATGGAAACCACATAGAGATCTCGCCAGAGAAAACCAGCTCAGTTCTGCTGAAAGGTACACTAAACATTGCAAGACCACCACAACTGAAAATACAAGAACGAACGGTGAAACTTGATACACATAAAACAACTGGGCATTATCCTAAACAAGAACCTTTCGTTTACTCCACATCTCACTTACCTAGAGAAAATTATACCTCCCTTGTCAAACAATGATATAACATTGTTTGACAACAATGTTATATCATTGTTTCTCACCCGGATTGGGGACTGCGGAAACGCACCCTATCCCTTTACTACAAAACAGCGTTCATACCAATTATCAGCTATGCTTCAGGAATTTGATATACCCAAGCCATAACTGAAGTTAATCAACGAAACCTGGAAACTGTACAGTGAGCCATCCTTCTCTCCATAACCAGAGCCTGCTGCACAGTCAGCACCCATGCTCTTCAGGTGCTGGCTGGTGTACTCTCCCCCGAACATGGATTTAGTAAGAACTGATCTACTCTATCACCTATCTAAAGGCAAAGCAGAAACATGTATGGATTTTACAACTAACCCTGCAAACACCATCAGAGCTGAAAGAAACGACTAACCCTACATTTCCAACAGACTTGGCAAAACATGTGGAGCAACTCCACGTAAAAGAGGCATAAGAAGAAAATTCTTCTCTACTGTTATAAAGATCTATCCCAAATCAACCAACTGGCTCTCCTCGGGCCTACATGTGACATAACTACTGGCTGGTCACGGATCCATTAAAGGATAGCTCCATGCGCTTGGGATTGTTGAGGACCCTCTTCGTCGATATGGTTCCTCCGAGAGTTGGGAAACCTGATGTACAACTGTGAACTGTACGAAGATTTCAGATGCATCCTCATAACTAAAATCCACTATCTCCCAAAATACTGGGAATACCACATCCTTTTGACTACCTTGAAGACTACACAGCCTTCACACAGTTCGTACAGGACATGTTTACCTGACGCAGGACCTTCCCCCGGACGTGACACGGATGTAACACAAACAATCATGGGGAAACTCCCCCAGCAGAACAAAGACAAACATTCCTGGTGGAAGGAAATTTTGGAAAGACATTAGATCCAATTCCAACAACAAGTCACCCTGGAAGTGTAAACAGCCAAACTCACTACTCTGAAAATAATCTAGCCATCGGGGGACCAAATGAATCTACAGGATGTGATAACCCTATCAATACATGACTAATCGTCAAACCCGACAAGACTTACTGGACTGGACTGGACATCTACCACAAACTGGACTGTACTGTACTGTACTATTGAACTTGTTAACATCCGTGGAAAAGTGTTTGACAACACTTGCCATATGGCGATGGACACCAGTGCACCCTGGCACTGCTATCATCCCTACTTCCCCTTCCCTCTTTCAGCTGATAGAGCCCTGTCTCCATTGAACTTGGGGATGCCTTCCTTTTCATCCCCATACTTTGACGTTTTTCCTCCTTTCTTGATTCCTATATCCTTCACTCTAAGCTCAGGCGACCCTGGCAGAGACCAGCCAGAGATTTTTGGGACTGCCTAGCTACCTCCTCGAGGTTAGTGGGTATATCAGGCTTAGTGTCGAAGTTTGCAGATGATACAAAGGTTGGCAGAGTTGTTAATGACAGTAATGGCAGTGTACTACTGCAACAGGATCTCATTAGGGCCTTGCGGCGGAAAGTAAGACGTACAACACAACCCAACACACAATTCACACTTCTGGCTTTTACAGAGTACTGTTTCACAGCACAAGAATATATGGCGCAGTTGTGGGAAACCACGGGTGGTGCCCCCACCCAAACACTATGTCACAAATTCAAATTAAAGGACGGTTGCAGAATAGATGTGAGGAAGTTTACCTTTATCCAACGGGTGGTTAATTGTTGAAACAAACTTCCATCCGTTGTTGTGGAAGTTGATAGTTTAATTCAAGGAAGAACTAGACAAAATAACTGTAGTCTTTCTACTATCCTGCAAAAATCTTGGCAGCTTCCGTTAACCTCTCGCATCAACTAACTGTTTCCGAACGGAGAATTGCCGTTGGTTGGATGTTCTTTGGTTATTGGACCAATTCGAATACACCCGAACAGTCGTACGCGGAAATCTCAGCAGGGTTGAAATTTCCGAGACAACATTCATATCGGCGCCTCTGGCGCTAATTACCATGACATGTTCAGTCGTTTTAATCTTTCGCCTTGTCCATTCTCGCACTGAACTGAACATATACGGCTTCTATTTACAGCGTATCTGCCATTTACTTTATATCGCATAATAATGTAACCACTAAGTTATCTCTGAAAACAGTAGCCTTCCACCTATCAGTTGTTTCAACTTGCACAACTATTGCTTGCGAGTTGTGTTCCACTTATTTTTAATTCTTAGGATCCGTCTTCATTTTTATGTACACGATTCAAAGACAATTTTCATTAACTTTATTCATGCAATCTGTCTTTATATTTTTATTAATGTTTTAATTAAATTTCTGAAATAAGTAGGAATTTTACCTGGGGAGGGACATCCTCTGATAAGCAGTCGGATTTTCAAGAAATTTTATAACTGAGCCTTTTAAAAAGATTATACGAACCCTTCCAAATTTCATTAAATTCCGACCAACAGAAATATGGCAATTATTTTTTTCTTTTTTTTTTTCCGTCCGTGTGTAATAACTCGACTCCCAGTAAATGGATTTATGAAAATTCATATTTATCTCTCTTAGAACGATTTGTCGATCCTTTCTCAAATTTCATTAAAATCGGACCAACAGAAATTCGGCAATTATTTATTTTATTATTATTTTATTTATTCCCCCCCCCCCATAGATATCATAGGTTATACATATATCGCAGCTGAAGCACTGGATATTATTTCTGTTGCTATGGGCAGGTTGGAGGAATGGATGGGCAAGATAGCAGATGCACCGAAACGAATCTTCTCGGTTCGCGCATAAAAGTTTTATTTATTTAAGTTATAAATCATGAATTATAACTATATGCTAACGCGCATATAGTTAATTCATGTGACATGTAACACCCTGCATAAATTAACTTATTTAACTTCTGTTTCTCGATTTCATAATCGAATGACTTCATTATTTTGATTACTGAGATCATTCGATTATGCCCGTCACTACTTCTGGCGAGGTGTGAGTGCTTCGAGAACAGAGAATTGCACTTGTAAAATATAATATATCCGTAACCAAACATGGCTAATAAACCGAGGATCACGTGTAATTTGCGAAATTGGCCACTTAACAAGTTAGTGTTTATGCATATCATGTAGCAACAATTCTTGTACAGGCATATTATGAAACAGACACAAATGTTGTTTCATAAAATGTCCATTACATACTTGCAGAAGAAGAACTTACGTGACTTAACAACCTTCTGGTACTTGTGGTAGGAGATACTTGAACGGCATTAAGTTTCTGCTCTTTAATATTTTCAGTTCATCGAAATGTCCCTATACCAAAGTTTACTCCTGTTTCTCTACGTCAGTGGTTCCCATTTGGTGGTTCGTGAACTCCTCAGGGGCTTGCGACGATAATCAATGGGTTCGCGCAAAAATTGTATATTTTTCTTTTCTAATAACACAATGTCTCGTTGAATTGATCACAGATCTGATGAGGTTGAATCAATTATTGTAGAAAGAGTTCAAAAAAGTGCAATTTATACTTTGCAGTTGGTTGAAACCACTGATGTTTCTAATCACCTGGATACGGATTCAGAACGGCTTAGTGAATCCAATAAAAAATAATGTAAATAAAAAATAAATAAATGGACACGCTGCAGTATACATAGACAAGCTTTGGCATCAAGACGAATACCACAACAACTGAAAAGTATGTTGTCAACTGAAAAGTATGATGTCAAAATAGGTAATTTTATAACATCAAGATTAACTCCTAATTGTTTACTACTTTATGTAGAGAAATGGGCAGCGAGCATGTTACACTTTTAACAAGCACAAGTTAAGTGGCTTTCCTGTGGCAAAGTAATTAATCGTTTATTCGAGTTGAGACAAAAGATTAGTAGTTTTCTTCACCGATCATCCTTTTCACCTTAGGGGGTGTACTACAGATAACACATGGCTACAAAAGGGTGGCATATTTAGCAGATATTTTTTCCAAAGTAAACTAACCTAGTCAATCATTACAACGCTCAAATACAACCATTTTCAATGTTCGACGATGTTAAAAGTACGATAAAGAAAATTAAAATTTTGGAATAACACAATTGTGACGAGCGAGTGCTTTGTCACATTATATAATTTTTTTGACAGAAAATGAATTAACTTTGGACGAATTGTCAAGAAAATTGTCAACTTTTTAGAAATGACTTTTAGAGACTATTTTCCTCAAATTTCTAATAAATTAAATTGGATTCTTAATCCATTCGGTTAGCGTCGTTAGCTGATGACTTAACTATGGACTAAAAAGAAAATCTTATTGATATTTCAACCGATTTTGGACTGTACACATTATTCAAAAATAAAAATCTTATTAATTTTTGAATTAAAAAATAAATATCCATCACTTAGCGACAAAGCTTGTAAAATCCTCTTGCCATTTTCCACTATATATATATATGTCCGAGAGAGCATTTTCAACTGATACCTCCTTAAAATCTAAAACCGCAACAAACTTGATTCAGAACCAGATATAAGACTTTTGTTTATCTTCTGTTGAACTAAATATTGCTACACTTGGTGCAATTAAACAAGTCCAGAAGCGTCATTAGATTCATTGTTTATTTTGTTTTTAACTTAATATTATGTTGTGCATTCTTCACAATTATTGTAACTGCTTTGAGGCGCCTCCGTAGTCAGGGGCAGCAGTGCTTAGCACGCGCTTCTTGATTAGACCGGGGTTCGAGCCCATGACCATCAAATACGGAGTATGCGGAAAGGTCAGGGAATGACCACCGCATATCCCCAGAGCAATATGGCATTAAATAAATAAATAAATATTCTGTTTATACTCTGGGACGACCAAACGGTCAGAGGAGTTCACAAGATAGACAGATTACAAGAAACAGCACCGTATTCAGTAGTCACGGGCTTGAACCCCGGTCACTCAAGGCACGTGTACTTATGCACCCGCGCGCCTGACCACTATTAGTTGCTACTGTTCCTAAAAACCAAATAACAACAAATGTAACTGCTTTCATTATATATAGATTACAATTTATACATAATATTATAAATTTACGAAATATTTTTTCCCCATAATATACGGATTCTTAAAAAAAATAATAAATAAAATAAAAAAAAACATTGTTATGCAGTGGTAATCATTATTTTATTATTAGATATTAATGTTCTAAATTTTTCTGAAAGAAACCGTAGTTATTTTAAAAACATAATACGGTATAAATCTACAACTACTTCAGAGAATATTAGTTCACCTAGGGTGTTCACGATATAAATTTTGTGTTGAAGTAGAAGGTTTGGTACAAGCAACCATATTGTGTCTTTAAAGTTTCATATGCTTAAGTTTTCAGATGAACATGCTGCTCAGAGGTGAAAGACTGCTCTTATCTTCGCTAGGAAGGTTGAGATTTCATATAGATTTACTTCATTTCCCAAGAAGTTTGTTATTGTTTTGTTATTTGGTTTTTAGGAGCATTAGCAACTAAGGCCATATTGCTCCGTGAATATGCGGTGGTCATTCCCTTGACCTTTCCGCATCCTCCGTATTTTGTGGTGACGGGCTCGAACCCCGGTCTAATCAAGAAGCGTGTGCTACGCACTGCTGCTCCTTCCCACCTGGCTACGGAGGTGCCTTCCCAAGGAGTGATTTTTGTTAGAGGTTCCTGTAAGCGTTTAAGAGATGAGAAATATTTTGTAATTTATGTGAATATTTTTTCTGAGAACCCCAAGCCCGAGAGGTACTATAACTTATATTACTTAGTACTGTGCATGGGGTGAAAGTTGAGAAAATGAAAGAAGATACTTGTTGAGATTAGACTTCAATTTATGTAGGTTGTAATTTTCAGGAAATGCATATGAAGAGAGGTTGTTCCAAAAAAACGGAAGTTGAGGAATAAACGAGAAAGAAGAAAAAGTTGGTTCTGTGAGTTTGAAGTTGTGTGTGAAGTTGTGCTAACAGTAGCAAGATACTAACTGGCTGCGGCACGTACTCAGACTGTTTTGAGAGAGAGAGAGAGAGAGAGAAACCAATTCTTAAGGACAATGCCGATGGAAGTAGCTATAGAAAACGCATGCAGCAGAAACAGAACGTCTATGACACACAGAGTACAGAGACTTTGTTAAAGTTGGATCATTAATTAACCTAACTGCCCTCTTTTGCATGGAGTCTAGAAGCCTGAGAGAGGTTTTGGGGGGCCCGCCCCAGATGTGGGAACAATATTCAATGGTAGGCGGATTGGAGTTTTGTAGAGTTAGCAGCTATTTGGATAAACGCGTTACTTTTCTTCCAAACAGCCGTCTAAAATAACGGTTTTAGAGATGTACCTCCGAAATGTAAGGAAGACTATGATGCCCATCATAACCTCAAAAGACATCAATCATACTACATGATGGAAGAGATGTGGGGTAGGAGAGTGGGGGGGGGGTTTCCGAAGCTTTCCTCTGGATACTAAACATGGATTCCATCGCTTCAAGCCTCCAATAAGCAAAGTGGTGGTACTGCACAGGTTGCTGGGAGTCATCTACCACCTAATATTGCCTGATAACACAGAGGAACGCAATTCTTTTATGTGTGTGGTGTGGATGCCACACCTGGACCCCTACTTCTGATGGTTTGCACGGGTAGTCACCTCCATTATCACTTGAATATCAGTTACCAGATAGCAAGCCCAGCTTGTCATACCTGACAGAATGTGTGACAGCCTGAAGATAGATTTTTCTCGAAAATGGACTTTTGAGAAATGTGTTTACAGGAGCCCCCCCCCCCCTTTTTTTTTTTTTTTTTTAAAGCTGTATGTAGCATATGTTTCCATATTGTTCAGAACAAATTTTGAAACACCGTGTATACTGAAAGATGGGGAAAATTATAGTTTTTCTCAAACTTCAGCCACAAATAATGGGCGGAATGGAATTCTGTGCGAAATAAAAAAACCCTCACGTGTGCAATCATAGTTTATCCAACAATGTATACGAACATGTTTGCTTTAAACAATGAACGTATGCTCGCCTTGAATACACAGGATATCACTGTATAATTACATTGAGTTACACACTGTGCGCTTAAGAATTGTTCAGGTCGTAACTTCAGCTGATAAGTTTATAATGAGTTATTTATTATTCATAATAATTAATTCTTCTATATAATATTTTAGAATTTTATCAGCTATCATATTGATGAGGAAGTTTCATAAATAATGAATATGGATCACGTTCTTAAAAAAAAGGTTGAAAAAGGCTGTTACGGAATGAAGAGAAAACTTGTGGAGCAGGTAATTATTTTATCACATAAGCCTAATCGCAATTTGAGCTTAAATCCTCTAGACCTCACATAGTGGGCGCCTCCGTAGCCAGGTGGGAAGGAGCAGCAGCAGTGCGTAGCACACGCTTCTTGATTAGACCGTGGTTCGAGCCCATCACCACCAAATACGGAGGATGCGGAAAGGTCAGAGAATGACCACCGCATATCCCGGAGCAATATGGCTTTAGTTGCTAATGCTCCTAAAAAAAAAAAAAAACCAAATAAACAAACAATAATAATAAACAAACCTCACATAGTGCACCAGCAAATACCGTTTCGATATTTGAGTGGTGCCGCTAAATTCCTAATCGTTCAAAACACAGCGATTAATGCAATCAGTACGACGGATTTCAATGATTTCTCCATTTCCAATCACATAAATATTCAGAAACATTTCTTTTTATGTCTTTTCTAGAGGTTATATATATATATATACACACACACACACACACACACACAATTTAATATGGGAGCTTCCCCCACCACACACACACTAAAAGGTTTCCATAACTAATACAGATTGAATAAATCTGTATTAGTGGAACTGGAATTGAATAAATCCAAAAGTGCCTCAACGCCAGGTCGGCTCTACATCTCGCAAATCTGATTCTTTGCTGCTGAAACTTGTCGAGACAACTTCATTGGACTAAGTATTTGCTTGATCGCTGGGTTAACAGAATCGTGGATACTCCATGATTCACCAACCAAGTGGTCAAACAGGAGGATACAATAGTACGCGCGTTTGAGTTAGTATATGCGACCATAATGCGCCAAGTTCAAGGGTAAAGTGAGTAATTACACACCCTAAACTTTACTTCTGTCTGAGGTAAGTGTTACTTAACTTTAATCGAAGCGGAGCTAATTTTATACACTTATAATTTTTGAAACTTTTTAATATAAAAAATTGTGTATTATTTTGAATTTCAGCAAACACCCTTCGTACACATAATGAAGGGAGAGAGAGAGAGAAAAAAGAGAACTGCAAGAAACTCTTCATCAAGTTTGGATTCACTAGTATTTTTGAAGAGGGGAAGACAAAGCCTCAGTACGTTGTCTGCATGTCGGTTCTATCACCAAAATCTTTGAAACCAAGCAAGCTGGAGCGGCACCTAAGACACATCATCCTGAACTTGCGAACAAAGACCTCGATTACTTCAAGCTGAAAGAAGAGCATGTGAAGCAGCAAAGGCTGGACGCCTACGATGTTTATGGTGTTTCATATAGGGCGCATCATTCAGCACTGAAAGCAAGTTACGAGGTTAGCATTAGTAGAGGCATATGATGCAAGAAAGCAAGCTTATTCAGCATCAGCCAAAAAAAAAAAAAAAAAACACCACTCCCATTTCACCCCTCCGTTCGTTCGAAATACCTGTCCAGTTGAGCCTTAAATTTGTTTAGGCTATCAACTTCAACAACAAGTGATGGAAGTCGGTTCCACCAACCAACCACCCGCTGGCCAAAGGCAAATTTCCGCACATCTATCCGACATCCGTTCTTCCTCAATTTGAATTTATGCCCTCTGAGGTGATTATTCTGAGCAAGATGAAGAATCCCATTGGCATTGAGCATGCTCAAACCATTCAAAGCCTTATACACCTCTATCAGATCACCTCGCTGGTGCCTAGTCTCCAGACTCTGTAATTTGCAACAAAGGGTTGCTCGTATGAGCAACCCTTTGTTCCATTCACTAATCTTGTTGCCCTTCTCTGTACCGTTCCAGCAGCTCTACATCCTTCTTGAAATGAGGCCTCCAGACCTGTATACAGTACTCAAGATGTGGCCTAACCATTGCCTTATACAAGGGAATAATCACCTCCTTATCCCTGCTAGAAAAATTATTGTATATCATTGACAAGACACCATGAGCTACTCTTGCAGCTCGTCTGCACTGCTCAGAGAACTTCATATCTGCCTGCACAATTACCCCCAGGTCCTTTTCATTCACCACTGTCAGTGTAGTACCGCAGAGTTGATACGTTGCTCTGTGGTTACTGTTTCCCATATGTAGTACTTTACATTTGTCAATGTTAAACTTCATTTGCCACCTCTCAGCCCATCTGTTCAACCTTTCCAGATCCTGTTGCAGCAGCATAGCGTCAGTAGTTTCCTTAACAACCCTGCCAACCTTTGTATCATCTGCAAACTTGGACATTAAACTTGATATACCATCATCAATATCATTCATAAACACCGAAAACAACAACGGACCCAGCACTGAACCCTGAGGAACTCCACTAATAACATTAGTCCACGTTGAGCAGTGTCCATTGATTACCACTCTCTGTCTTCTACCACTCAACCATCCCCTTATCCATAGCAGCAATTTGCCTCCAATGCCACACTGCTCCAATTTGTGCAGCAGTCTTCCATGTGCAACAGTATCAAAAGCCTTTCTAAGATCCAAATATATAATATCAAAGTTATTCCCTGCATCCAGTTCTTTTGTGACTACATCATAGTATCCAATCAAATTGGTCAGGCAAGACCTGCCCTTAACAAAACCATGCTGCGTCTGAGCTATAACTGAATTCTTGTCTAGATGATCCTGCAGTGCTTCTTTAACCAGTGCCTCCATTAATTTACCTGGAACAGAAGTTAAACTAACAGGTCTATAATTACTTGTATCAGCCTTTGATCCTCCTTTGTGAATTGGGGTTACATTTGCACATCTCCAGTCTATGGGTACCTCCCCTGAGTCCAAAGAAGCTCTCATAATTATGGCTAGGGGTTTGCTTACTTCCTTTGCTGCCTCCTTTAATATAACTGGATAGATGCCATCCACCCCAGGTGCTTTTTTATGTTTATCCTCAACAATCTCTCCTCCACTTTCCTCTCAGTTATTACAAAATCATCTAGCTCACTGCCAATGTTTACTTTACCTACCTCATTCTCCTTCCTGAATAACTCCTCATGCGTGAGGTTTCTCTACTTATTGCGCAGAAAAAGAAACCATACACCACTGCTGAAAACTCATAATTCCAGCAACAAAATTAACAGTTCACAACATGTTTGGTAATGAGGAAGCTGGATTATTGGACCTTTTCTCGCTGTATAATTCAACGGCGAAAATACAAATTTTTGATAGGGCAGAGAAGATGTAAGAAGGTACAAAAACCGAAGCATGGAGTATTCAAAACGACGAGAGCACAGACATTACTAGCACTGTACGTTTAATGGCATCTTTGAAATGTATGCATGACAATACGTTTAAAGAAAATCATCTATTATGCTTGTCCCTTGAGGAGCAATGGAGTTGATATATTTCAGCAGCTGATATATTTCGCAACTGCGAGATTTTGGTAATCAACATAGTTTGCTCTGGAATAAACTCTGTGGAATAACGACAGATGGTGGGGCAGCTATGAGAGGGGTCACATCAGGGCTTCTAGTTTTAATGCGCGGTATTGCTCCAAACATTATTGGCCTTTACTGTATTTTACATCGAGAAGCTCTAGCCACGAAAAAGTTACCTGATGATTTGAAGTCAGTTTTAGAAAAAGTTGTCAAGTACTAATTATATCAAAGGAAGTTCTTTAAAGACGCGTGTTTCATCTTTTGTGCCAGGATATGGATGCCGAACATGAAATGTTTCTTTTTCATATGAAAGTACCGTTAGTTATCGAGAAAAGTTTTTGAAGGAATGTTTGAGCTGCGATCTGAGGCAGCTATATTTCTGAGACAACAGAAGAAGGAATTGTTGCCATACTTGGAGAATTCAACATTGCTCTCTAAACTGGCATAGTTAGTCGACATTTTTTACAAACTTAATATACTGAATAAAACATTGCAGGAACAAGAGAAAACAATCATCGAAGCAACAAAAAAAATCCAAGCATTCCAAGACCAGCTTGACCTTTGGGTCGTAAAAGTTGAGGTCACATTTTTCTGTTTTCCCTACACTGGCACAGTTTATAGACACACTGGGTAGATCTAAGCGAGGTTAAAGTTATGATTTGCAAACATTTGAGAACACCTAAGCTTAATATTTTTGGTTAAAGATGACGGAAAAATATAAAAATATTTTCAGCTTAGCAGAAAAGGCCTTGCTGGTTTTTCCCACTACTTACCTTTATGAACTTAGATTTTATAGTTTAGTGTCAATTAAATGTAAATCGAAAAACAAAATTATAAAAGTTTATAGTGAATTACGCTGTGTTCTAAGTTGTGTCCAAAAATTCACTAGTTGTGTCTAAAAGATAAATAAAATGCTTTAACTATTTAAAATTAAAAAAAAAAAAAAAATATATATATATATATATATATATATGTTATTCCAACGTAATAAATAACAAGTAGATGTCTCAGTAATGATAAACATCTCAAAACGAACGTATTTCCATTAAAAATGTTGATAATGTAATTTTAGCTGTAAAATTTTAGCTCATGATCATAAATTCCCATTTTCGCATACATCCTTTTTTGGCATTACAAAAAGTCATGGGGAAAATGGGTCGCTGATAGATCTGTCTGAGAACCAGTGGTTTAAAGAAATATTGCAGGGTCATCTTATCAGGAATGCTGTTATACGAAAATCACGGCTTGGGAATTGGGTCTTGTCTGACCAATCTGTTTAGCTATTATGACACAGTATCAAAGGACCTGAATACAAAAAATAATTTTGATATTACAGGCAGTAAAGCGCTGGAGTTTATTGTAGTTCTAGCACGCATGACTGCTAAATACGGTGCTGCCCTTTTATTCTTTCCATCTCGTAAACTCCTTTGGTGACCGTGACCGCCAGAATATAAAGGGAAAAGGTCTCTATCTCTATAAGCTATTTACGAAAAGAATCAACATGCCTGATATATTCCAGATAATTTGTTCACCTTTTCAAAAAAACAAGAAAAAAATCAAATCCACGACTTCCGTTAACTCCACATTTACATAATCTAACAAACCTAGAAAGGTGTTCCCTACTAACAGCATATACAACCAGCTTGGATTTGACTCTGAGAAAATTTGCACAGAACAGACATATAAGAAAACTGACTCAGAGTCGGTTTTTAATCAAATACGGACAACTGCAATATCTCTATTTTCTATATATTTAAAAAAGGCATTTAAACAGAACTGCTTTTTTCTACTGAAACATTTATTTAATTCATGTAAAATAATATTTGAGGTATGGTTTCTTAAGTAACATATTTCGGAATCAATTTGGTGGTAACGCGATTTTAGCATTATAAAATTCATATACAGCATAAACCAAAAGTCAGGACGACTAAAATGCCTATAAAGTAATCTTTCTATTTATTTCCGTTCGATACTATAGATGAACTTATACTCAACTTCAGCCCCATGAGATGTGCTCCGTTAAAAAATATGACTGAAAATGAAATACTTCCAATTATGTATTTAACATACTTTACTTTATATAGTACAGTATATTTTTTAAATATAAAATTGAATGTCGCGAATAAGGTATTTTCTTCTTAATCTAGTACAGAAAATTATTTGCTTGATTGTGATGTAGAAGAATTCGGAGCAAAGTGGATCGCTTAAGGTTTGATTAAAATTCGCCCCCATCCCCTAGCACTGTGAGAGGAATAATTTTTCGGACTGAAAGTAAGTCATAGTTTACGAAACACAAAATAAAAACAGTCAAATGGGAATTTGCACTATTTATTGTATTTTTGAATTTGCACTGTTTATGTGTGCCATGATCCAAAGGGCACAAAGCGCTTGAAGGGAAATGGGGGAAAAAATCTTATTTTTCATATTTGTATTATTTATTTTGTACTTATTTATTATTACAATAGAACCCGAATAAGAAATTCCCGCATAAGTTTTCCCCTGTACTAGAGGGTTTGGTTTCTTATGTACCAATATCACCTCTATATACTGTAATGTATCATTTTCCCGCGTAAGAAGTTTCCCGGGTAAAAAGTTTTCCCGCATAAAATGTTCGTGATAAAGAATACACAGTGTATTATCATAATGTTTTCATCACACTTAATACGTTTTTTTTTTAATTTTTTAAATATATAAATTCTTTATTTTTATATTTAAAAAATTAAACAATATAAACATTTTGGTAATCGAACAAGTTAGTGCCAAGCATAATTTATTTCGTAGTAAACCACCGAAGTAGGTGAAATTGCATCGTTTTTTACATCTCTTATTGTGAATGCCTTCACATTGCACTACCTCCAAATAAGCAACGCTTCGCCAATAGAGAAGACTAATGTTACTTATTATCGGCGGATACCAACCCATGGGTGGTGTCTGCCGAGAATCCACTGGCGAAGTTTTGCCTATTCGACAATCCAATGTCGACGCGTTGCTTATTATTGGTAGTTCAAAAAATAGGGCAACTCGTTGTGAAGGCATTCACAATATGGGATATCACAAAAACGATGCGATTTCACCTACTTCAGTGATTTACTACGAAATGAAATGATGCTACCCACTAACTTGTTCGATTAGTGAGTTTTCCGTAGTCTGAGGCTTTCAGCCATAAAACCCTTTTAGTATAGACATTTTAATATATTGTAATTGTTTTCATCGATATCCATAATTGGATAGCGTCGACCACGTAAAGCATTTGCCGTTAAGTTCTGATTTTTTCTGAACAGTTCAGAATTATTTTGTAGATTGTTGCTCTGTCTTATTATAATTGTGAACTTTTAAGGTATGTTGAAACTTCAAAAGATCTCATCCTTCTAACTTTTTAATGAGTATCTGAACAGAATGTTAAGCAATTAGAACTCCTCAATTTAAAAATGTTTCCCATAGGCAGAGTAAAATATTTATAATTTTCGCTATAGTATATAAAAATTATCTTTAACTTATGTATGTGCATCTTTTAATTTTTATTAGTGTAGTTAATATTTCATACCCTTAAGCTTCCCTTCTAAGAAGTTTTAAACCTCCAGTCCCTTGGAAAACTTCTTATCCAGGTTCTATTGTATTTGTTTTTAGAGTCTTTATAATTTTGTTAATTTTTATCCATTATACTCTTCGAGTCTTTATATTCTTTATTTAATTCGCATTCTTATAATAAACATTAAAACTATTTTATGTTAAAACACCCATACTATTACTAAGTCAACGGCAAGATGCACTTTTTTTTACCTCGAACTGGCGCTGCCTAAATGTGTTTATAATATCATTTCGCAACCTCTGTAGTAACGGTTGCATAAAAAAATTAAGTGTATTCAAAACAGAGTCAACATACAAGTATGTAAAATCCGGCACGTTACAAAATTCGGAATTCTTTATAATCGACAATTTTTACAAAAAAGAGAGAGAAGAAAAGAAAAAGGAAATCGGGATATATTAATTGAGTAAACCAGAATGAGTTATCAACGTTCGCATTTGTCTTTACGAATCCACACAAAAAGGGCGCCATTTCTCTCTTTATATGACATCAAACATCTGACAAACAGGTTGTAATGGCGTTGCTAGAGCTCTGAAATAAGGGCTTCAAAGTTGTGATATACCTAAAACTGATTCATCTGAGTATCGCCAGAGACCACCTACTTCCTGACAAAGAGACAAATTGGTCCTGAAAAAGGCTTTCTTTCAATCATAACAGCGTCTCATTATTTTATAGAAATGGCCAATAAGCCTGTGGCAAGGCCATCTATTTGAAAGTAGCGCCTAATACTACTATAGTAGTATTAGGCGCTATATTATAGTATTAGTGCCTAATACTACTATAGTAGTATTAGGCACTAATACTATAATAGTTAGCAGGACAACACGTTACAAAAGCAAGTTCATTCTCCTGTGAGAATTAAGACCATTGCAATATCTATCCAGTTTTAAATCCTGGTGATATAATCTTGCAAACATCTTATAATTTCTCTAAGACCATATAAGGTTATATCAGGTACATTACAACTGAATTTCTCTCTTTTAGTGCTGTCTATTATTCAGTAAACTTCGTAACTTAGTGCGAACTGTAATGTGGCTGGTCACACAGCCCTTTCCTGAGCTGGTATAGTTAATCTCTATGATTATTCTCTTCCATAAAACAAAACCAAGGGTTCTGCCACCATTATAACTAGTCATGAAGCTTGTCAACTGCATAACTGAAGTAAGGAATAAAAAAAGGACAGGTGGGGTAAGGACACTCACCTGGCATGCTTCCCACTCCATCCTAAAGATAAGATCTAGTGAGTAACCTTGAGATGCCTGTTGTTTTTTACTCTGCAATAGTTACAATGGTGCAAAAACGAAACCTAGTATCTTTGTTATTGTTTGCTTGTCTGTTATTTGGTTTTTAGGAGCATTAGCAACTAAGGCCATATTGCTCCGGGGATATGCGGTGGTCATTCCCTGACCTTTCCGCATCCTCTGTATTTGGTGGTCACGGGCTCGAACCCCGGTCTAATCAAGAAGCGTGTGCTCCGCACTGCCGCTCCTGCCCACGGAGGCGCCATATCTTTGTTATTACGTACGAGAACATAACTGAATTTCTCCACAGCATTATTAAAATCAAAGTATCATGTAAACTGATAACGATTGCAGATACTTCGTTATAATCGTTCCTTGAGAAAAATAATTTACTTTTTAATATTCTCCATTGCAAAAGTATTATTTCCTCTAAAGCACATTCACTGATATTGTTTATTACTGTACTAAGCATGCATTTAAAATTGACTTTACAGTACACGAAGACATTGTTGTACCTGTTTATTGTGATCTTTTTACGTTTCATTGAACTTTTATTTACATTTCAACCACTAGTACTAACTATCCTTTAGTCTTTACAGAATTTTATCGATGTAAATAAGTTCGGTTTATTAGGGTTTAATATTTATTCAAGGTGCTTCTCCAAAACTGCTCAGCGATTAAGAATACCTCTTTTAAAATTCAGAAAATTTTAAATCCTGGCACCCTCAAACTCCCTAGGGTATTAGATTTCAGGGTTTCGTGCATGTATTAAAGAAAACAAGAAATAATCAACAATCATGTTAAGTTTGGAAAAATATCAATAATAAAGTTATTTAGAAAATCAATTTTCCTGTTTTTTTTTTCTTCTTATATATATATATATATATATATATATATATATATATATATTTTTTTTTTTTTTTTTTTTTGTGTGTGTGTGTGTGCATGATACATAATTATTCACTTTAAATTGATTAAGCCGTTATGAAAAAATATATTATCGTTTAAAATTATCCAAGCCATTATTATTACTGTATTTGCATTTTTTTATGTATAATTTTATATTACGTAAGCATTATTCTTTTAGCCAAGGTTCAAGAAAAGTCTCCACTGTCGATTACTATCACTATTATGAACAAATAGCAAAAAATATAAGATTATCAATCGGCTGGCTTAGACGTAACTGTATACTTAAAACAGATTTTTCATCTACACTAGATTTTTCAAAAAAAAATTGGGTTATTCGCTTTGTCCCATGAGTCAATTCGCCCAAACTTCTTCCACAGTATATCGTAATAGTAGTAATAGTTATAGTCATATAGCGCAAGCCAATGGCTTTTGCTGCAGTGGCGAGGGAGGGAGAGTAGATAAGAAAATTCAATTTCTATGCTTCCCTCCTCACATAGGTAACTACCCAGTTGACCTTCGAGTTTATTCAAACTCTCAGCCTACCTGTGAAGGCAACCTGTTCCCGCAATCAACGACTCGCTGGCTAAAAGAAAACTTCCTACACCTCCTCCACTGTAATTTGAATTTATGCCCCGAGTTCTGGAATTCTCTATAACAGTGAAAATTCTGCCTGCATTCATTTTACTAACCGCTCTTAGAGCCTTATAAACCTCAACTGGGTCACCTCTGAGGTGTCTGGTTGCCAAGTTCTGTAGCTCACATAATCGGAGTCTTTCCTCACATGGTCTTCCGTTTTGCCGATCTCACCTTGCGAGTTGCCGTCTTTGGACCCTTTCGAGAAGCTCAATGTCTTTTTTTCAGATGAGGTCTCCATAATTGAATACAGTATTCAAACTGTGGTCTTACAATAGTCTTATATAGTGGGATTATGACCACCTTATCTCTATAGAATAATGTTCGATAAATCACCTTTGATAAGACACCATGGGCTTTTCCTGGCTGCCTGTTTATGTGCTCAGAAAACTTCATATCTGCCTGTATCGTAAATCCCAGATCCTTTCTTCCTCTACTTTTTTTTAATTTAACCCCACCAAGTGTATAATTTATTTTGGGGTTGCTATTCCCCACGTGTAAGACTTTGCATTTTCCTGCAACAAAACACAGCTGCCACTTTTCTGACCATTCTTGCAGCTTGTTCAAGTCATCCTGAAAAGGTGCTTCCTTGGTACTGAACTCTCTACCAATCTCTACGTCGTCTGCAAATTTTGATATCAAGCCTTCTATCCCATCGATGTTGGGATAGAAGTTGTTGGCATCAATCCTTTTATCCCATCGTCAATGTTGTTTATGAAAATCTGAATAATATCCATTAATCACAACCACTGCTTCTACCCTGCAGTCACCCAGCAATCTATTTTAGAATTGTTTCAGTAATCCCAGCATGTTCCAGCTTATCGAAAAACCAGGAAATACAATGAGAATAAATAAAAACAATATAAATTCCCAAAAACCTTTGACCCTGGATTTAGACCAGTGATGAGCAACAAGCCTAGCTTTGCGATGCGGCCCGCGATCTAATCGCAGAAACACACAAAAAAAAAAAATAATAATAGTAATAATATATATTATTTACCCTCGAGTAAACCCTCGCTAATCCGGTTACAGTTAATCCGGATCGAAATATGAAAAATTCTGTAATATTCGAAATATGAAAGCCATACGGGATTTAAAAAGGCAGTGAGTCATTCTGACTGTGGGCTGATTGACTGCGCAGAAAGAGGAGAGACGGAACATGTCAGTATCGTTGTTAACTCTAAGTCAGAAGTATGTTATTACTTATACTGCTTCATTTGCGTACTTCTTCATACACATGTATGTACATAAGTTAGCATATTTTATATAATTATGGGTTCTAAAAAATTGAAAAGTAGAATAAAAAGAAAACACGTTGCTCTAACTACATTAACAAGCTCAAAGTGATAGAGCAACTAGAAAATGTATTCCTGGAAGGGGAAAAAAAAAAATTGCAAAAGAATTTGGTATTAGCCAACAGACTGTGTCACATATTAAAAGACAAACACTCTATAAAGGCATTTGCTTTAAAATTCGATGTGGGGAGTGATAAAAGCAGTGTATCAAATAGAGACACTGAAAAAGCCAAAAGAAGTGTTGCTGGAAGAAGCTGCATTTAAGAGGTATTCACAGCAACGATCAAGTGGTGTTGGCGTCGCACGCCAACGTCTATACTTTATACACGCAAATAATTTTTTTTATTGACCTCAAATATAAAAGTAGTTCGTACGTGAAAAAAGGTTGTAACTCTTGAAACACTGCTCCAGAAGGTTGCTGATGTCATGAAGGGGAGATCATAATCTGATTTTTAAAAAAAATAATAAATTCTAGGTCCCCCCCCCCACACACACACATGTATATAAATAATATTAAGGGCAAATGATGAAAGGAAACACGCTTATAAAGCGTCATACGTCAGCCACAAACACACACACCGTCTGCCCATCTCCTCACTAATTTTTGTTCTTTCTTATTTATTCACTGCCACTTCCACAACCCACGCCAGATTATAATCAATCACTGAAAACAAATTTTCATACATCTATCCCGTACCATATTTTTTTCAACTTAATTAAATTTGCACCCCTATGTGTATCCGAATTAGTAACAGTCCCTCCCCCCCACCCTGGGAAAAAATCCTGTATAACAACGACAGAACCCCACGAGTTCTCCTATCAAGACTGTCTGCTCAGAAAACTTCACGTCCAACTGTACAATTATTACTAGGTCTTTTTCAACTCCAGTACCTTGAGTGTGTACCACCCAATTGAGATGAGATTAATATAATTCAGAGATTAATAATAATAATATTCTTGTTCATGCTCCGGTACGACCACGAGGTCAGAGGAGTTTGCAATAAATCATGAATACAATCGTTAATCGTATTTAGCTGAATACCACGGTCCACTCAAAGAGCGTGTGCTACTGCACTCGCGCTCCTGACTACTCAGCTACGTCAGGCCTACTACTATCCATATGCACTGCCTTGCATTGTTAAACCTGAATTACGACTTCTCAGCCTATCTGCCTAAATTCTCTAGGTCCTTGTTGAAGTAGCATATCTTAATTCCTGTCATCAACCATCCAGCTAACCTTTGTCTTATCGGCGAATTCACAGACTTGATATGCCTTCATCAATATCGTTAATAAATATTGAAAACAATAAGGGCCCAGAACTGAATCCAGAGGGACTCCAACAATAACACTCGTCGAAAAAGAGGACCCACCCTCCTTTGGCCACAGTAGTGATCTGTCCCTAATACTCCTCCAATATATACGGCAGTCGTTCATCTGGAACCGTATCAAAAGCTTTACAGAAATCTAAGTACATATGATGTCAAAAGTATTTCTTCATCCAGTCGCTTTGTTACTGCGAAATGGTAGCTAATCAGATTCGTCACACAAGATCTCTCCTAAATTCGCGACGTGATCGCACTGTATTACTGTCTATATGATTCTGAATTAAGCTTTAAACCATAAACTCCATTATTTTCTGCGGGATTACTCATTTTTTCATTATTTTTCTCCATTGTTTTCGTTGTGATATAGACATATCACAGCCACTTTTTATTATTTATCACAGCCAATATTTTATTATTTTTTCAATGGCATAGTGTCGACCCGTTTTTATATACTGAATATAACTGCCATATGCTTTTTACTTGTATCTGTATACTGTATTCGCATATATAACAACATTACGTAACGTTATTATCATATTAATGTATAATTAAAATACACTAGTCCTAATGCAAGAAGGTCCGGAAAAAAAAGAAAAAAAAAAGGCCTAAAACTAATGCTTATAGGGTCTACTTGCACTAGGACTAAAGAAATTGATTTAATTACTGAAATGTTTAGTTTAACTCAATTAGTACGTTACGCATTTTGAGTGAGACTGCTGTGGTCGCATTATTATAAACAGAAATTTATTAAACTATTCTTTAATCAACGCGAGCTACGGTGTATATACAACAAATAAAATAACACGTGCGATATCCAAATTTTCGCGGAATATCCCAATAATCAATCCTACAATAAATTTTAAAATCCTCGGTACTCGGGAGGTTACAAACAATAAAGGCGGACCCCACATAATGCATTTCTTCACAATGCAAGTACAAAAGTTCCATTTCACGCTTTATTTTGAATTTCAAAGAAAAACCAACAGTATTTCCTAGAAACATACAAAACATAAAACTTCAATTCTTCAAGGCATCCTCATCAGGAATAACCACGAATAATTCTTAAGAACCTTTCGGAGAATATAATATGTATAGTCTCAAAATATTCTCTATTCGTATCACTTGTCAGGAACGCTTCATACCCATGTTTTACCGCCTGTTTTTACTTATCCAACTTGTAATGGTATTTACTTAAACCTCTAAAAATAAGTAGCGTTCACACAATAAAATAAATTTCCCATTCGGAATAAAGTTCTTATTTAACTTGTTTATTTTAACATAAAATTTTTTAGTTCGTAATGTAAGGATGTAAAAAGTAAGTTACTAAAAGTTGATAATTTAAGACAAGATAGTTCCAGACTTATTAACACCTAGATTACGATTCTCCAAACACCTACTGGATAAATACAGATGGGATGTAACGCCACTATCCGTCAATTAAGAATTATCTACACACTTATAATATGCATAAACATTTCAACAAATTGCAGCTATTTTATTTACAACACTAGAACTTCTCAAAGTTTTCTGCATGCTGTTGCTGCTCCCTTTCCTTTTTTACGGCTACATAGTCAACATGTTATCTGCCAAATGCTAATTAAAATTTCTAGCAGAATATTGCTCAGAAATAGTTTATTCCAATTATGACTATTATAATATTATCTCAATGTGTATTTTAAAATTTTACTGAGTTGTTGCCTTCGCTCAAATTTAAGACCTATATTTCTTCGCGCCTTGTGTTTTTTTTTTTTTTTTTTATTACACAGTAAATAGAACTGCGCCTTTAAACCGAACCAATCGCTGTACACTTACAAGACGAAAGGGGGCGCGGAAGGATGTACTCCACTCTGCGCGCGCATAGAAGAGAAATCCGGCATATTTGGTGCTTGCAATGGCAACTGTGTAGAGAAACCATCCATAATCACAGATACTCACAGCTCCGGTCCATGCAACAGCTGCTGCAGCTACGACACCCGCCAAGGTCATGTGCCTCCTCCATCACTGGAAACATAAATGTATTGTTTCCAAATACAAAAGTAAACGGTAAAGATCCTGTCTTCTTAGCACATACACAGAATCACGTATCCCAAGTTTTAACAGAGGAGAAAATTTTCTGGTTAAAAACATGAAACGAAAAAACAAACAATTTTAACTCCAAGTGAGCACAACGATCCGTTCACGCACGAACGTTCCACTCCCAGTAGATGTGATAGTAGGCTGCAATCTTGGCACAGAGCCAATACGCAGAAGCAATTACAGCGTCTCCTAGTGGGAAAATTGGTACTTACTAGACTGCTGATGGCGGTAATTCTTCAGTTACACTCTACACAAAGGTGAAAGATTCCCCCACTTAACTTGATAGAGATATTAAGCTATGTATAATTGTGCGGCTGCAAGGTGTCACCTATTAACTCCATCCTTAAAAAAACAAGTCTATGTCGCATATATTGACGATCAATAACAATGAAGAGCCACGCCTCACGCAGCTTTAGGAACATTGTAAAAACGACTGTTTCTGATATGCACCGAACCGAAGTGTACTAAGCGTAATATGCGCAAATTTCCTTATTTCACAGTTACGTTAGCTTTCCACGGCTCGACATTTTACCTTCTCCTAGTTATAAAAGAGAGAAAGCAACATGAACTGCTCAGTGCGCTTGTTTGTTTATTTACTTAAGAAAAACGGTGGTGCAAGTTCTCTTGCGATTTCCGGAATGGCTTGTACAAACGCTCTCTCTCTCTCTCTCTCTCCGTCTCCACGAAGCAGCCGGAAGAATGAACTAAAAGGAGTCTTTCAATGCGCAATGGGGAAGCGCGCACACAGCCCTGGCACCAACTTATCCGGCTCAAAAAAAAAAAAAAAAAAAAAATATATATATATATATATATATATATATATATATATATATTCCTCACCCATCATTTTCATCTATCGGGTCCGCTGGTGGAAAATTTGCATTTCTTTATTCAGATTGTACAAAAACAAGTCACACAAACAGCAACAAACAAAAATAAATAACATAAAAAAAATAAAAAAAGTAGTACCTGCAGAGCTGAAAAACTAAGGCAGGGCATTTTTCCCAAGCCGAATCCAAAACCAGCGGTCAAAAAGGTAGAATTTAAAAATATATTAGACTTATACATTTATTTACTGTTACTTTTTTTAAACTATGAAATGGGTGAACTCCACAGTAGAGAAAAAGCCTAAGATTTTGTGACATGAGTGGAAAACGTTACAGACCAGCATAATTTCAGAGCTAAAAGCGAAAATTCAAAATAAAATGAAAAATGATTTTTTTTTTAAATTTTTCCTCTTATAAAAAAAAACAAAAAAACATTAAATACCTAGTAACAGGTAGGCCCACCTTTCGCCTGGATAAGGGCAATCACATGGCGAGGCATTAAGTCCACTACTTCACGAATAGCATTCCACAGGTATTTCCATCCATGCTTGCTGCACGGCTCTCCATAATTCCGTCGCATTCCAGGGTGGAGGATCCAAAGCTCGAACGGACCTTTCCATAGCATCCCAAAAATGCCCCACAGGGTTGATGTCCGGTGAACGGAGAGGCCATTCCATGGTGGTAAAATCTGCGGAATGCTCTTCGAACCATGTTCTAGTCACCACGGCTCTGCGGGGAGGCACACAGTCCTGCTGGAAGATTCCATTGCCCTGTGGGTACACGATGAACATAAAGGGGTGTAGATGGTCTGCAATGATGGACACGTAACTTGGACCATTCAGAGATGCGTCTAGACGTACCAAAGGTCCCAAACGTGTGTCAGTTGAACACGCCCCAGACCATTACCTAATGTCCCCTTGTGGGCCGACCGGGCTAGCCGAGTGGGTAAAGTACCTGCCCGGCAACCCAAAGGTCGCGGGTTCGATTCCCGCCTCGGGCTTGGATCAAAGTACTGCAAAAACCTTGGGAGGTGCAATATGGCCACAGAAGCCGATGCGCCAACAACTACCAAATCAAAAAAAAAAAAAAAAAATGTCCCCTTGCCTGAACAGTTCCTTGTTGACATGACGGGTTCATAGCTTCGTGCAGTTTCGCCAGATACGCACCCACCCATCCGCTTGAAATAACTGGAAACGGGACTCATCGGAGCAGGAGACCCATCTCCAATGATCCAAGGTCCAGCGCCGATATTCTTTCTTTCAGTTGAGATGTAGAGTACTGTGTCGTGGTGTCAGCAATGGGACTCTGGTGGGTTGACGGCTAATGATCGCCGATGGCCTTGGTGGAGACGTTTCGGGCACCGTTGTCGTTGAAGTGGGCGGTGATTTGTGCCACTGTGGCTCTCCAGTTGCTGAAACAATGCGAGACAGACGTCGATGGTCACATTCGTCCACAACCTTTCTCCACCCACAGCACTGTCCACGATGAGATGTTATTCCGGAAATGGCGTATTTCCGATATACTCTTGATATTGCCAAATGGGGATAGTGCAATTTCTGTATCACTCCGCGATAAAGTGACCTGTGCGTCGGGCACCCACTATCATCCCTCTTTTAAAGTCGGTTAACTCATGACGTTTATCCATACTGACATCGAATTACCGTCTACATGAATGCAATGATGTATGTACAATAGCTATATACCTGCCAAGCGGTGGGTTCGTCCACTAGCGAATGGGGTGACAGCGTTCCTTTGCCAAGGAACCAGGTACTCCATGAATTCTGTCCTTTCAGTGTATATCAAATGAATAATGGTATTTGGTATTACGTAAATTCTAATAAGCGCAAAACTCAAATGTACTTGATCACTAGGCCATGGCTATATTAAGATTGTCAAGAAAGCAGAATTTTTAAACAACGAAATACGATTTTGTTTTTAAGATATAGTAGAAGCAAAGATGTAAAGCCCTTCATATTTTTAATAGCATTTTTGTTATTTCTGTTGTAATTTTTATTTAAAAGAGCTTTTAATTAAATATATGCACCCGAATCCATTGAACAGCATCAGCTGCAGAAGATACTCGGTATGAGTATATAAAACTTTCTGACTTCTGCACAACGGTTTTGCGGTTGCTGATATTTGTGCGGCGTACGATGCAGATCAATTTATTTAACTCTGATTTATAACAGTAGTAATGGCAAAACATGCAAGAAAGCAAGCTTATATAACATCAGCTAAAAAAAAAATTAGCACTACACACTTCTGCCATCCATACCCTCCAAGAATTTGTCTAGAATTTATTTAAACCATCCAGCTCCACAACAGACAACATAGCCTGTTCCAACAATCAACCACTCGGAAGCATGTTCCAACAATTAACCACTCGCTGGCTGAAGGCAAACTTCCTAAAATCCATCCTGCAACCATCCTTCTCGGCTTAAGTTTATGCCGCCCTCCTGTATTTGTAGTCTCAGCAAAGAGACTACAATGCCATTCACATTCAGCTTACTCAATACATTCAAGGCTTTAACACCTCAATCAGATCAACCCGCAGGTGCCTAGTCTCCAGAAGCTGCAATTTGCAGAACTGAAGCCGTTCTAGGTAAGAGTTCCCTTCACCAATCTGGTTGCCCTTCTCTACACTCGTTTCAGCAGATCTAGATCCTTCCTATAATGAGGCCTCCAGATCTGTATACAATACTAAAGATGAGGTCCAACCATGGCCTTGTACAAAAGGATAATCACTTCCTTATCCCTGCTAGCAGAGTTTCTGTATATCACTAACAAAACCCCATGAGCTGTTCTGAACGAACTTTGCATTTATATAATCAAGTACACGTGTATATTTTGTAGTTTTTACAAGACCCTGTTTTGCATTCGTATTTTTATAATAAATTCAAAAAACCTGATATTTTAATGGGGATGATATAAAAGTTCCAAGATTAATAATAACCATGAATTGGCCGATAAAGATGACATCATATTTACGAGAAACTATTGCTTCTTTTTTTTCTGGACAACAAACAAGCAGAAAAGATAACATTCTCAATGGATATCCTTTTAATCGGTGGTACCTTTTCTCATCCAGCCCTTGGATCAGGAAATAATTCTTGTAAGGTAAAGGCACTACAGGAAAAAGTTTCTGGAGGAGGTGATGGTTGTATTAGAAGATGAAACTGACGAAAGCGAAGACACAAGAAAGCAACGTACATTACAAAATCTGAGGAATTACACCCTAAAATCAGCAATTTTCAACTTTGCAGCAGCTTGAAGAGCAGTAACGGGCCTGAAAATGGCTGAAAAAAAAAAAAAAAAAACCTTTTAAATAACATGGATGCCAATTACAAATCGAGGGTTATGAGGTGACTTTTAGAGGACAATTAGAATTGCTGGCGAAAAAGAAGTAATAGAAGTAGCTATCTTGCAATGACCAAAGGAACACGAAGGTAATCCTGGATATTAAGTAATGAGAGAGGGAAATAGTAAAGTTATGGCTCGCGATAAAAAGGTCGAAGAAAACGATGATGATGATGATGAAGGGCCACCAATTTGCAAAATCAAGCTCTGTGAATTAAAAATTCATCTCGATAACCTGATCACCTTTATAGACTCATCATCTCACCCTGAAGTTCAGCCGTATTACTCTCATTTCCAAGCTTTCAGGGAGATCATTATTCGTAAGCAGCGAACTTCCAAAACACAACTGAAATTGATTATTTCTTCTAGCCAATTAGCGACCAAAACCTGTCACCTCAACCTAGCACCTCTCACAGCAAATGGCCAGTCTCTCGCCAGGACTGCCAATAAGCACGAAAGAGGAGCAGCAAAGTGAATTTTCTTTTTCTCCCCTTGTTAAAAGAGAGACAAGTAATTTATTATTATTTTATAATGCATGATATGTAATATATATAGCAAAATTTGTCGTTTTTCACATACAGATTGCATTGGACAAGCTTTTCACCAAAGAAAGATAAGACTGTAGCAAGTATACGAACAGTCCCTCCCGCACATCAGTAACCAGTTGAGCTACCGGTGTGAGAGCATCGATCTGGCCCTCACCCGACGTTCTCGTTTATCTCAACGCTGTTCTACAGGGTTCAACTGTCCGCCATTCCAAATTTTTACATTCGTGTCCATGAACCATTCTTGAACGATACGGGCATACAGCACGGGGCATTATCCTGTTCAAACAAACATGGATATGTACCAAAGAACTTGCAATCGTAGGAGGCATGGAACTGTCTGAAATGTTAAGGTAAGCATCAGCGTTCGTGGTTCCCCCCATACAAACACTAAAGGTCCTAGGCCTTACCAGAGCCACACCATAACCCCTTCCTCCGCACCTCACTGATGGTACAGTGCACTATGACAGCAGCCGTTCTCAGTCACATCACACTCGCCTATCTGATGAGAATAAAGTGTAGCGAAATTCGTCACGGTGCGTTCGTTGCTCCGTGCAAGGCAAAACAGCTGATTGCGGTTGTTTTTTTTTCTTTGTTAGTTGTTGGCGCATCGGCTTCTGTGGCCATAATGCATCTCCCAAAGTTTTTGCAGTTCTTTGATCCAAGCCCGAGGCGGGATACGAACCTTGCGGTTGTGATATCTGGCGTGCGCGCGGAAACTCCCATAAAAACTGAGGAGCTACATACATATATGTTTTCACAGACTCAAATTCCTGCTGATGCCTTAATTCCCGGTTGTCTGCGCCTGTAGCACAGTGGTATCGTCACCGTCCTCCCCACACCGGGTGGAAAAGGCCTGGATTAGAATCCCGTCGATGATGCGAGGAACTTTAATGGGCGTTTTTCACTACGTGGCTGAGTTAGTCGGTCTCAGGCGTAGATAGCAAAGTTTTCCCCCAGAAATTGGGGGGTTTGTCCAGCAAAACAGGCTAATCGACTAGAGAACACACGTAATTTACAGACATAACACGTATACGGGTATAAGTAAGAAACTATGGGTGACCATAATATAATAATTTGAATTTTAATTCCTGGTTACTACTTTGCAAGGATGTCTGACGAGATTGTCATACTACCCTTCCAAGTACCCTCATATCACGTGGAGGGGGGGGGGGGCTTCCGCAGTCTTCCCGTGCGTTGCTGAACGGTGGTTGTCCTGTGAACCATCCATTTCATGATAATACCAATGACGGAACTTTGGATGGTGTAGGCTGTCAGCAATTGCCAGAAATGACAAAGCTATTAATACACCGAATATTAACAGTGTAATAACAGATAATTAACAAATGAATATTTGATATAACAGGCATCCTGGCATGCAAATTCCGAGTATCCAATAGAATCAAGCTACCACATTACAGAGGCGCACCTTATGCAAATTATTCAGTCCTATAAAAGCCGGGCAATCGTAGGCGGAGGTGGCACGTTGGCTTAATATGTCACGCAGTGTCTATGGAAGCAGTTTCAGGAAACAGGGCCCATTACAAGGGCTGACCAAGGTCGCCCTGCTGCCACAGGCGAAAACATTTACAACCGGACTGGGTAAAGAAGGCTCAATTCAAGTGGACTCTACGCGAGGAAACTAGTGATTTGTATCCCAATAACCCCAAACCATCGCAGAGCCTGTCGAAACTGGAGCCATCAACATGTGACTTTGAGCCCTGATGAATAAGGTACAGTTCTGTTCTCTGATGAGTCCCGTATTAGCCTACACAGATTCTAGGCGTTATTTCATCCAGAGACAACGAGGAATGCGGTACCATTCCTCCAACATCAGAGAAAGGAATACTTACGGTGGAGGCGGTGTCTCGTGTGGGGCGGAATAATGATCAACAACCGTACCCCTCTTCATGTTTTTGATAGGGGATGCCGACACCGCTCACAGGTACCGAGAACCCCATGTGTGACTTTTTAGGGGTGCGGTTGACTCAGATTTTCTTTTCATGCAGACAACGCCACCGCATATGGATCTTAAGTGGTGGTGGAGGAATTTCTTGAAACTGAAGATATCAAACGACTGCCGCAGCCAGCATGATAATCAAACTTAAATCCGATCGAACATGTATGGGACACCCTTGGGCGTCGCACTACACGCCCACAGCCTACTCCTCGGTCATGTGATGAGTTAAGGTCAGCGCTGGTAGAAGAATGGGATTTGTTGCCACAGAGTCTTATAGAGACACCCTTATATTTAGCATCGTTCACCGCTGTCTGGCTTGTTTAGTCGTTGGAGGGGAACATACGCCGTACCGGTGTCTTGTGACCATATTTTCGAGCATTTGTATCGACTTCTGTAATGTGACCTTTTTTGGTAATTCTTATACAATCCCTATAAATATAGGTACAATGTGATCTCCCCCCCCCCATGTACAGTTACTCCTTCATTTCGCAAACCCAGCAGTCACTCATCATAGCTGGCCCGCCTTTATTGATGGCGTTATTTCTTTATACTGAAATCCTAATAATAATAAATAATTTTTCTGTTTATACTCCGAGACGACCACATAAGATCAGAGAACTCTACAAGATAGAGAGAATACAATTATAGTGTATTTAGTAATCTAATTTGCGGTCAGGCAGTGATTCTTTGATTTTGTATTGTTTTGGAAATTTTTTTTTTCCTTTTAAGTTAGTTAAACCATTCTCCGAAACTTTAAATTTTTTTTCATTAAAACAAGGTTTATAAGCCACGGAGAAAGCAATACCAACCGAGGATTCACTAATGGCACACGTGACATTTTTGTGCCAGGCAACCTTGAAAACACAGTACTATTCTGATTTTATATGCTCTATTCATAAGTCTTTTAGTTGCTACTGACACCACTGTTTGACGGATTCTTGTATGTACTGCTTCTATTGGAACGAGCAGTAGCCTAGAAAGCAAGATGCCAGGGATTGCAAGGACTGATGGAGTCATCAGGAAAGAAGTAAATACATGGGCTGTGTTATGGTAACTAACATTATGAACACTTGCACTACACCAATGCTAGGAGTACAATAAACAAATTTGATGAATTTGAAGTGCTTGTCAAAGTCATCGAATGCAGAGGCTGGGGGATAACAGAAATGTGATGTCACTAGGATATAAGGGATGCAGAATTTGAACATCGGAACTACAATGTGATCTTTATCTGATTATCAGCAGTGCATATTCTTCATGCATTAAGGATTTGCAGATAAAAGAACCATTAGGTGGCAGTCATCACAGTGTACTGATGTGGGATTTACTTAAAGTTGTAACTACCATCAAGGGGAAAAGGAAGAGTTTTTGCTCTCGTGAAGGAAATTACAGCGGTCTCAGACAGTTTTTAAATACTATACAGTGGGACCAGCTAATGATGTTACCAACAAAAAATTCTAAATGGGAAACATTCAGGAAAATGATCATAACAGCTACTAGGCTTTACATACCGACTAAGAAATACTGTTCAAACGATCTAATGTGACATGTGGCAGAAAAGAAAAATGCATGGTATGCATATAAATTATCAGGTGATACAGAAGCCTGGTATAAAGTCACAAAGGAGGTTAGGAAAGCCAAGGCTGTTTACGAGAATTTTCTGGCAAATAATGCCAAGAAAAGCAACAGACTTCTTTACTTATACAGCTGAAACCCGTTAAAACGCAATTCGTTAGAATGGCGATTCCGCTTAAAACGCGATGCAAGCATGGCTCCAATTTTTCGTCAGTGCTTTTTTAGTCACTGAAGACCAACATTTTGAATTCCGTGTGAACACGTGGCGATATTTTCAGTTTAACGCGAATCCGCATTATCCTTTGATTGCCGTAAGAACAATAATAAACGACTTGTAACGTAACTTTACTTGTTGACTTGTATCGCGGAGGCACTCGCTGGTTTGCAAACGGGACTTAAATTTCTTGAAACAGAAAAAGTAGATTCCCTTTCAATTTTACAGTTAAAACGACTTACTGAAATGGTTAAAAAGAAACAAAGATGCAATGAAAGTCAATCCTTGATACAGTTTTTCTACAATACGAAAGACCTGAAAGTACGACTAAAATAAGGAAAAGGTTGTTCGCTAATGTCTACTTAGTAGTTGAAAGAACCCGGAGTGCAGTGTTTTCCTTTTTCTCCCGAATTTTCTTCGACCGTTAGTTAATTCCAAAACACGAAAGTAACAGTCAATACAACCACGTGGAAAAGCAGGTTTTCTGCGTTTTGATTTGTTTTTGCGACAAATGGTTTGTTTATGTATATTTAATTGTTTATGTATATTTAAAAACACAAATATTAGTTTTTTAAATACTTCAATGTACAGTGCATCCAATAAAAGATTGAAACAACGCAATTTGCATATTATTTCCATTACACTACCCGACAAAATTTTTTTCCCCTCATACCTCCGGAACGAAAGTTGATTATTCTGGACAAAAATTAATGTCCTGATTATGAAAATATCAATCTTTTACTTCTGTCACATCTACATCAAAAGATATATGCATTTTTTAAATTCCTTGTTTTTATACAATATCAGCATACATGGCTGTAATTATTACACACAATATGTTACTCAGACATGTTTCCCACTCAATGATTTCCTTTTATACTCCAGATTGCTTTCCCAACAGTAAATCTCCCATCATGGCAGAGTCCCAACGACCTTGGTATCGTTTTTCCATTGTAGATACGTCCTGGTGGAAGCGCTTTCCTTGTTCATCACTGACATCTGCTAAGTTTTCAGGAAAGAAATCCAGATGGGAATGAAGGAAATGCATTTCCAATGACATTCGGCACCCCATGTTCTTGTAACATTTCAGCAAGTTTGTCACCAGTTGCTTATAGTTCTCTTCTTTTCTCTTTCCGAGTAATCCGTGTACCACAGCCATGAAAGATCTCCATGCAGCCAGTTCAACATCATTCAGGTTTCTTTGAAATTCATCTTTTAGGAGCTTTCTTATCTGAGGACCTATGAAAATTCCTTCCTTCAGCTTTGCATGAGATAAATTTGGAAACATTTTCAGTAAATATGCGAATCCTCTGCTTTCTTTATCCAGTGAAATTCTTAATCAGTCCAAGCTTGATGTGTAAAGGAAGAAGAAAAACCTTTTTGTGGATCAACCAATGGAACATACTTTACAATGCTTTTGCCGGGAATATATTCATCTCTCTTGTCCTAGTGTTGTACGACGTAATGTTTGGCTGTTGCACGACTATCCCACAAACACAGGAAACAGTATTTAGTGAAACCACCTTGCAACCCAAAAAGCAGTCCAATCACTTTGAGATCACCACAAATATTCCAACCATAGTCATTGTAACGTATAGCAGCAAGAATCTGGGACATACTATCGTAAGTTTCTTTCAAGCCAACAGCATGAACAAGAGAAATTGATGGTACAGTATTTCCATTATAAAGCAATACTGCTTTCAAACTTAGCTTTGACGCATCAATGTTCAGTTCGTGCATATGACCCACGACGTCTTTGCAGACACACGTGTTGTTTTTCCATTGCAAAATATCTTGAAAACTCTTCATTTCGCTTACGGTATATTGTAATGTTTGTACCTTTGACAAGTAAATTCCACTGTTGTAGTCTGGATCCGAGTAATTCAGTCTTCTCTTTGGGTAAGCCCAAGTCTCTGATCAAGTCGCTTAATTCTTCTTGTTCAATGCAGTGTGAGGCCTTTTCTTTTTCTGGCTCGTAGTCCAAATCATGTGAAGTACATGGTTCTGCGACATCTGGTAAAACGATTTTTTCTGTACCTTCATCACTACTTCCAATACCCAAAGATTTTAGTGGCATAGGCCTAATTGCTGATGGGATATTTGATGCAGTGCTTGCTCTTTTTGGAAATACCTTTTATTTTTGTCATGCAGAAATAGCAGTCGTCGAAATAATTCTTGGGCTCACGCCACACCATAGGGACGGCAAAAAAGGTAATGCTCTCTGCTTCCCATATAACCACAGCCTTAAGTTCGTTGTACAAGTAATACAACAGATATGTGGAGCCCAATTTTTTTCTTGGTCACCGACCTTGCAGCCGAAGTACAATGAATATGCAACTTTTTTGACATTGTATATTTTCTTCCTTTGAATTTTTGGGATTAAGTGTCCACAAAATAGCAGAAGTTGTCTTGGTGAACGACGCAAGTTCTGTGCTTTGTCTTCTCCATTTTAACAATGCATTAACCTAAAACGGTAAAAGCAATTGGTAAATTTGAACAGGTGAATTCTTGTAGCGTAGTTTATCAATACACTATATATTGAACAGTTGAATGATGTAATAAAATTAAAGATACTGACTTGTCTGGAAAAGTGAATCAAATCAAAATATACAATATTGCAAGAACAGTACTTGCTTAACTTTTAGCCCAATAAACAAAACCAACAAAAAGTTAAGTTTAAAAATTGTATTTCAAACAGTAATGATATCTTCGTACAAAATCCAGTTATCTATATCTTAAAACTGAGACGGACAGGAAATTTTTATGATTGATTTTAAATTCTATACATAAAACTTGATCAGAAACAACCATTCATTTGCTAGAGGTAAAAATCATGTTGGGTAGTGTTATTATTCTTTGCGTGATTTTTCTTAGGCGTAGTATTGCAATTACCGCGCAAAAAAAAGAGACGAGCAAAACTGATAGTACGAATGAAGTTTGAATGCCGAAAATTGGCTAAAATTTTCTAACGCGATCCCGCTTAAATAGCGATGTGATTCTTTGAACCACGAGCATCGCGTTAAAACGCGTTTCACCTGTACTAAGAGTGGGAAGGGGTTGGATCAGATTGGTCCACTTGATGTCGATGGTTTAACTTTTGATCATCTGCGCAAGTTTCCGACAAAGTGAATAAGTATTTTACATCTACATTCAAACATAAAGAATCCTTTGCTGAAGCAGATGCGAGAAGTTTATCAAACTCTAACAAGGAGCCAGTGGTTGCCAGTTTGTAATAACGGAGAGGAAAGTGGAAGAGAAATTATCGAAGATAAACATTTAAAAAAAATAAATAATACGCACCTAGGATGGATGGGATCTATCGAATTATGTTAAGAGAGGCAGCAAAAAATTTAAGCGAACTCTTAACCATAATTATGAGAGTATCTTTAGATTCCGGGAAGATCCCTGTGGATTGCAGATGTTCGAATGTATCCCCAATTCACAGAGGGAGATCAAAGGGTAACATGAGTAATTACAGACCTGTTAGCTTATCTTCCATTCCAGAAAATAATGGAGTTGCTGGTTAAAGAAGTAATGTAGGACTATACAGACAGCAGTGCACTTATACATCACAGCATGCCCATTTGTCAGACTTTTATCTGACCAATCTGATTGGATACTATGACTTTTATATCATATACTTTTTCATATAAATATAATATAATAATTTTCATATGAATGAAGATTTATATGAAATAATAATAATAATAAATATATTATAAATAAATGTAATAATTTCCATATAAATATAATCATATAATTTTTATATCATACACAGTACAGTACTTGGATTTCAGGAAAGCTATTGATACTGTGGCACATAAAAAGTCTGCGATACAAATTGAAGAAGTGCGGCATTAAAGGGAAAAAGTTACAGCTATGGATTAAGGCAGTGGTTTTCAACCCGGGTGTGACGGCACCTTAGAGTGCCGCAACAACATTCCAGGGGTGTCACGTAATTTGGGTTTAAATTACTTAAACTTATTATTATTTATAAGTTTATTTCATTATAAAAAGGTGTACAGTATCTTTTTAATTTTGTGGTGATCTATAATTGATGTTTACTTAGTACCCCTATATAAAGAATAAAATTTTATATAAATATATATTTGTATTATGAAATGTTATTTTTATAATTACATTGTGATAAATATCATATATATTTTTAATACCACACACAGAGAGAGAGAGAGAGAGAGAGAGAGAGAGAGAGAATCGGATCTAACAGGCAGAAAATAGAAATTGAGTAGAGTTGCCGCAAAATAAAATAAATTAATTAGGGGTGCTGTTATTAAAAAAAAAAGGTTGAAAACCACTGGATTAAGGGATGGTTGAGTAGAAGACAGTGGTTTTCAATGGACACTGCTCTTCAATGGACACTGTGGGTGTCCCACTCCCACAGGATTCGGTGCGGGGTACATTGTTGTTTTCTGCATTTATTATTGATATATCAGGCATAATGTCTAAGTTTCGAAATATGTTGGCACAGCGGTTAATGACAGTAATGAAGACATGCTGCTGCTGCTGCAACAAGATCTAAAAAAAATCGGCAGATGGGCGGCAATTGAAGTTTTAACAATGACAATTGCAAGGTACTGCCTATGGATAGCTATTTGTTTGTCTGGGAATTTATTAGGCGCATCGGCATCTGTGGCCATTGTGCGTCACTATGGACAGCAGTAATCCCAGAGTTATGTATCAACTGTGTGGTACTACACGTAGGGTAGTGGAATATGAAAAGGACCTGGGGATAATTGTACAATCTGTTATGAAGTTCTCTGAGCAGCGCAAACAGGCTGCCAGGACAGCTCATGGGATTTTGATCATTAAACATTACACTCTCTGGCCTTTACAAAGTTTGTATACGACACAATTCATTTCACAGAGTTGGGGAGAGCCCACGTTCCGCTTGCCATGTAACACTGAAGTCCTACATACCATGCACATCCTGAGCAGCATTATCCTTTGAACTGAACTGAGCTCAACTTCCAAGCAAATACACTGTTCGATTAATGGCGCTCAGATCAAACTGGAGCACCATACGTTACCATCGGAGCATTTACATTCATAAAGTTCAACGCCCTAACTTTTATTCCCCAGCTCTATTTTATTCCCCACCCTAGTGATTCCAGCAGTCATCCCAATATGGTTCTTACCTTTACGGATACATTTGGACAAAATAAAGGAAACACCTGGTATGAAAGTAGTTTTTGTAATGGTTGTATGGCGTATTTATGAACACACAGTGATAATCTTTTATTTTTTGTTTTTTGCAGGTAATACTGTGAAGGAAAGACGATAAACGCTTATGTTTATTAAGAAAATGGACCTGTACAAATCCCAAAGATGTGAAATTGTTGGTGCACTTTGAAGTTTTAGTCACTGATGCCCCTGCATCAGTGACTAAAACTGCTGATTTGTTTAATATATTCAAAACAACTGTGTAGAAAGTGATATCTCCATTCACCAAGTACAGAAAAACAAAATCTGACAGTACAAATTATGGCAGAAAATCGAAGCTGAAAGAGACTACCAGCCAACGAATAAGACTGAAACCCAAAAACAAACCACGACCTCAAAAATAACAGTAGAATTAAAGCAAGTCTCGGCAATCCAGTTTCTAGAAAACAGTCCGGCGAGAACTTCATAAATCTGAAATTTATGGCTGAGCAGCTAATGCCAAGTTCTGCATGTTCATAACGATGGTAATGGTAAAAAGGGAATGCAGCGTAAGGAACACAAAACCTGAACACTTGATGACTGAAAACGTCATCTTTTCAGAGGAATTATCATTCACACTTTATCCAAGATCAGGGAGAATTTATGTTCGGCGAATGCCAAAGGAATCGCATCATTCTGACTATCTCAACCGTCAAACATGGAGGACTAGCAGTAATATCTCAGTACTCTTCAGGTCTCATCATCACACTGAACGGACGAATTACTGCCACCGATTACTTTGATATTCTGAGTGACCAGGTTCATCCCATCATTCTTTGCAAACATTCTTTCCCAAACACGATGCCATGTTTCAAGATAATGCTCCAATACACACAGCCAGATGCTGCATAATCACCAGAGTTAAACGTTATTGAGCCACTCTGAACATATTTGGATAGGAAAGTGAGAAGCACATTTCCACCTTCATCACTTAAGGATCTTAAACGTTCCTCCAAAAAGAACGATTGAATATTTCTCTTAAGACAGTTTAAGATTTATTTGAATCTATTTAGACAGAATGTTTCACGCTGTTTTAAAAGCAAACGGTAGCCCAACACCATATTAGTGCATGCCCGTAAATCTTATCAACAGGTGTTTCTATTATTTTGTCCATACCTGGTATACAAGGTTAAAGAACAATCAAGCATAACTCCCCAATATTTCAAGTGTCTTGCCGAATGTAGGCTCAACTCGTTCATTCTCAGAACTGGAGATATTCCAGTTCAAATATCTTGTTTTCAGTTAAATCGGGAAAGTATATTTAAAAACCATGTCATTTTCTGTAATTTGCACCAAGAGCCTAGCAGATCTCTCTCTCTCTCTCTCTCTCTCTCTGAGAGGGTGCAATTGCCTACAAAATGGAAAAAATAATAATATAGTACACTCCTTAAATTGCGGCACTCTCGTGGGGGTTAAATATGCTAAGTTTGAAAAATTTCCGGATTTTATAGAGATTTTCCTAATGGCTGAGCAGTTTGAGAAGCACATTTCAATACATATTACATATAAGCACAAACAAATTCACTATTTACATCCGGGAACATTCTTAATGACTAGTTCGTATGCTCGTTTTTTTGGGTCACTGGATTTAAACTTAATTGATAATATAATGGTCGTAATTCACAGAGCAGAACTAGATTTCCTTTCTTCTTTTCCTTGGTCGGATTACTGTTAAAAATCTTCTGATGTCAACGTTTGTTCAGATCGTGTCAGTGAAATTATTCTAGTATGGATGAAATCCTCTATTCCACACACCACCTTAAAAGGACCAGCTTATGTAACTCATAAGCTTGTCCTTTATGTAAACCTTGGTTTTCCAATATATGCTAATGCTGTTCAAAATAAGAATGCTGCATATCGCAATGGGCTTGTATCCAAATCTCCAGCTTCATTTTCTGCCTACACCAAAGTTCGCAACAATTGTAAACCAATTGTTTTAATGTTTAAACCAAAAATTAATCAGTCCAAAGTAGATTTCGAACAAACCTTAGTAGAAATTTGCTTCTTGTCCAAATGGTAGCAGAGCATTCCGGTCTCTTGCCAAAGCTACTGGCCGCAACTTTTGCCCATCTCTGTCAAAATCGGACAGTTCCACTATCCACCTCAGTTAAAGATAAAGCTGACCTGCTAACATCCTACTTTTCTTGTAACTCATATATTTATGACCTTGATAAACCACCTCCTACCATTCCCAGTACAATCCATTCAATGCTTCCAGTGGTCTCACGTCAAAAGGACATCAGAAAGATTTTGAACAATCTTGATGCTAAGAAAGCTCCAGGTGCTGATGGTATTTCTTCACTTGTTCTCAAAACCTGAACTGACTGCTGTTCTGTGTCGTCTTTTTCTTTTCTTTTTTTTTCCCCCCCACTTTTTTATTCTAAAAGTGTTTTCCCATCTGCTTGCTCATATTAAGCCAGTTCCTAAAAAGGGTGACAAATCCGCCCCATCCAATTATCGTGCCATTGCACTTACTTCTTCTCTTTCTAAAGTAAGGCAGAAATCAATTAACCACCAACTCAAACTATCTAGAAACCTTCCATCTGATCAATGATTGCAAGTATGGATTCCATCAGTGTCGACTGGTGATATTCCGGCTTATGTTATCCATCTACGGACAAATTCAATAAAAGTTGGTGAAACTCAAGCTAAGTGGCAGAAGAATTTTAGTCGCATCAGCAACTAAGGCCATATTGCTCAGTATATACTGTCTGTAAATCGCGTGTGCTCTGTAGACGATTTTCTGTTTTCTGGACGAAAAAACCGTTAAACTCAATCACTTGCCCTTGACATTTCAAAGGCTTTTGATCGTGTTTGGCATAAAGGTCTTTTAATTAAGCTTCCATCTTATGGTTTGCCAACTGTTTTATGTAATTGGGTATTCAGTTTTCTCTCTGACCGCTCACTGCGGATAATGGTAGATGGCCCTCTATCTTCTAACTTCTCCATGCTGGTGTTCCCCAAGGTTCGGTTTTATTCCCACTCTTTTCCTCTTGTATATTTATGACCTTCTTCAATTGACTAGAAATCCTCTCCATAGTTTTGCTGATGATAGCGCATTACATCCCACCTTCCAATTTGAGAAACCGTGCCCTGCACAAACAGCTTAAACCTCTCGAATATCCACTACCAATTCCTGAAATACGAATCTTCAGTAACACAAAGATCACTTAGTTTAATCCTTCTAAATCTCTCTCTCTCTCTCTCTCTCTCTCTCTCTCTCTCTCTCTCTCTCTCTCTCTCTCTCTCTCTCAAGCAGTCCGAACACTTGCCACAACCAGTCAACATCCTTTTTACTGTCCAACTTAAAGTGCCAACATTTTTTTTTCTTCCTTATTTGTTCATTCAGCCTCGATTTTCTGGAACAACCTTCCTTCCTTCCTTCTTAAGTATTTTAGGAAAATTACAATCTACAGAAGTTCAAGTCTAATGTCAACAAATATCTTCTTTCATCTTCTCAGGCTTCAACCCATGCACGGTATAGGTTCTAATACCTCTCGTGGTTGAGGTTTTCATATAAAAAAAAAATAATAATGCTTTGAAACTATAGCGTCTTCTGCCCTAAATCTGAAACATACAGTAGTATTTCTTTTACACCCATTATGTTCGTAAGGGGAAGCCAGATTTCCCGAGGCGCAGTTACTCCAGGGCCCCTTCCCCCAAGTCGCGGAAGGCCCTGGACTAACAGAATCCGGGGGTACCCTGCAACCTTATTTTAAGGCCTCTGAAAATATGTGAGCCAGGGTCCCACCCAGACTACCTAAATCTGTCATTAGTGTCGGGGGAAGGAAAGATTATGGAAAAATCAATCATTATGAGGACAATAGAATAATTCTGAATTAATATACTCATCATAACAACATATATGGAAGGAAAATGGAATTATTAATTTATTTTAATCTTAAAATGATTTAAACTGCCAATTTAACTATTATCTCATTACTTCCATGTAATGAGGTGCTACAATGGAAATTAAAATCTACGGTTTTTAATGCGCTCGGCATTAAAGACGAGAAGGAAATGAACATGAAATTTTTGCTGAAATAATAGGATCAACTGCAGGAAATGGTTACGTACCCAGATGCTTAATTTTTCTAGTCGTAAAACTCTTCAAAAATACAAATTTTCCGCAGAACTTCAATCCTTCAAAAAATAAGTACTTAAAAAGGAACCACTTCGGGAAAAAAAAAAAAGGGTCAAAACCACTGACGGAATTCATTTTTTAGTTCAGAAATGACTTAATTTCTTCCTAAAAGAGGAGCCTTCCCTAAGCGTTCCTGATTTTCTCATTATCCTGAGACTCGTCAGGAAAAACGTGTCCCATCCATGCAGCCGTGAGTCCTGTAGTACATATACTGGTTGCGTACTGCAAAACTTGACTGAGAAACATCGCTGTTTTAGTTGTCCCCCCCCCCCCACCCCATAATTAATGGTTCTATTGTTATCCTCAATAGGCTGCTTTTATTAGCGATAGCCTATTAGTATTTTATTGATTTATTATTATTTTTCATTTTATTTTTTGTTTTTGCCATAGCTGCAACAAAAGCCTGTGGCTTTCATGCACTATATGGCTAATACAAATTATGTAAATATAATATTTTTGATACAAATCTTCAATAAAATGGCATAGATTATTATTTTTTTCTCTTTATGGTGTTTGATTATTTAAGACGGGTCCTAGCCTGGTAACAAGAACAGGAAATTTCAACTTATGCTTTATCTAAAATTCTATTTACTAGGAAGTAAATACAGACAACTTTCTTAAGATGTATTTGACTAGCGAACCGCACTTTGCCCCTAATTTATCTGTATCCTTGGTAATATTAAAAGCACATGATTATGATGTCTGGAAGTCATTACTTGTTTACGGAACTTTTGCGCATTCGAAGACTACATTCTCGCTTTTCTCTTATCGGTAATTTGAATTCCATATTTGGACGAATCAATAAAGAGACAAAAGCTGAATCAGATTAGATTTAAAGTTAAAATCGCGCTGCTGTATCATCACTATCACAAGTTATTTAGCAAGTGCTTGCACGGTCGGCGAAAATAAAATTGACAGAGAGAGAGAGTACTTATACGAGAAACTGATGCCTCAGAAAAGTCTAAGCTTGCATCCGGTCATGAGGTCCAAAAAAAAAAAAAAAAGGCACAAACCCTACGCACTAAATACAGGGCCGTAAATATCAAGAACATCAGGATGATGAGAAATAAAGGTGTCCTTGTGGAAACAATAAACAGAGAGGGCTTGGACAGGATATCAAACATGATGGCTCTCAATAAAGCTGGATTAACTCATGAGAAGCCAAAAAAAAATAAATAAATCACATTTACAATCAGCACAGAGTCCAAAAGCAAATTCACAAACTGGGTAACAGGCTTTCCCCCTAACATCCTCAAATATATTCTGGAAAACGACAGATTATTCTTAGGCATCTCCTCACATAAATTCAGATTTACTGCGGTGTCCAAATCCTTTAAGTGTTTGTCCTACAGGCACTCATCCCAGTACTGTATTTACAAGGTTTTGTCTTGAGGACACTGAGCAATAGAGGTCACATTCATGCAGATTGTCCAAATACACAAGACTTCCCCAAATGTGCCAACTGCAAGCGTAGAAACAAAGACCACAATCACTAAGTGAGCGAACCCAAGTGTCCGAGTACCTCCGTGTGGTTCTGGCCAGTACGAAAATCCTTCATGAATAACACGCTCAACAGCAATCCTACCCAGAGTAATCACAACCAGAATCTCACACTCAAGATCCTTCAGAAATCGGACAACGCTCACGAGCGGTGGCTGATGAAATCAGAGTCGCTGCACTGGAATATAAATTCCACATTTGTCTGCAGAAACCCTTCTAGTCATTCCTCTCAGGTCGGGGGAACCACATACAAAATCACTGGATGTCTCATCACATCCAGAATAGTCAACACCACAGAAATTCCTCCTAAATCTGCTACTGTCATCCGTGAATAACTAGATTGTTATCACAACCATTTCCAGTCTGTGCACGCAAAACTTTGTGTGCTAGAAACAACCCAAGATCTATCTTTTTATCTCTACTGCTCTCCCACAGAGGACATCCAAGAATCCTTAAACCTACTGGAAGGCTTCTATAACAAATCTGGATAAGCAAACCTCATCATAACCACAGATTCCAATGTTAAATCTCATCTTTGGCACAGTGGCTACTCTGCTTTCCGCGGCGCCCTCCTTGAAGAGTTCATTTTGGTTCGCAACTGGACTGTTCACAATACAGAAGGGACATTTTTCAAACGTGCACAGTGAATCTATCATTGACCTGACCTCACAATAACCTCACCCAATGTTTCTAACCAAGTTGTTGACGACTTTTTTTTTTTTTTTTTTTTTTTTGAGGACTGGGCATCCTGGGTACAGGATTTAGCGGCATCCACTGGTATTGCACTACCTCCATGCGCGATTTAACGCACATCTGAGGTGCAGATAGATAGCAGAATAAGGCCCAGCTCCACATGCCTAGGGACGAGCATTAGGCAGTAGCTGTCCAGGTGTTGGCTGCTCCCTGGTGGCGAAGCAGCCTGACACAACATACTACACCTACACAAATTCACATTTCAGGCCTTGTTTACAGAGTTTCTGAAGTCAACACAGAGATAATAACCTGGCGGAGATGGACTCAGGTCCTGGAGCAGCTTCAGACGAGCCACATATATACATGCCCCATACCAGGGATTGATACACTGCATATAACGGGGGTGGCCAACAAGTCGATCGCGGCTTTAATTTCGGTCGACCACGACGAATTTTAAATATATATAAAAAATAGATTAGTCAAAATCTAAATGTTATTATGATGCGCCCCACTGCATACCCTTATTAAAATCCGTTGAACCACATGACTACTCTTGTCGCCACGCAGCCGCTAGGATTGTCTAGCGAAAAGTCACGCAGTTACGTTGTGGAGAGCATGTGTATGTGTCGAATTCTTATTTAGCTTACTTAATAGTAATAACTGAACAGTACTTATATGTTAATTTAACATCCTTTGATTTAAAATGAATACTATGAAAAAGAGCAAAACGTATAATTTTCATCAAGAGTGGGAACTAGAATACTTTTTTTGTAATGATAGAAGAATGTTGTTTGATTTACAATGCTTCCCACGGAAGCATTGTAAAGGATATTAAATTCAAAGGATATTAAATTAACATATAAGTACTATTCAGTTATTACTAAATCAAATACCCAAAAAAAGGGAATTTAGAAAAGCACTTCAACGCACTCCATGGTAAATACCAATCGGATTTTCCGCCTAATAATGACCTTAGAAAAAATAAATTAAAAGAACTTAAATCCAGATTATTCGCACAACAAATTTCTTCGTGACACCTAATTTACAATCAAAAGCAGTAACTGTAGCATAATTTAAAGCAGTGGGTTTCCACAGGGGTGCCGCAACAAGATTCCAGGGGAGTCACGTAATTTGGGTTAAATTACTTAAATTTTATTATTTTTTAATTTATATGTTTATTTCATTATAAAAAGGTGTACGGTATCTTTTTAATTTTGTGGTGATCTATAATTGATCTTTACTTAGTACCTCAATATAAAGAATAAAATTATATACTATATATATATATATATATATAAAATTTGTATTATGAAATATAATTTTTATAATTATATTATTGTAATATATATATGTGTGTGTGTGTGTGTGTGTGTGTGCGTGCGTTATACACAGAGAGAGAATCAGATCTAACAGGCAGAAAATTGAGTAGGGGTGCCGCAAAATAAAATAAATTACTTAGGGGCGCCGTTATTAAAAAAAGGTTGAAAACCACTGATTTAAAGTGTCATCTTGCAAAAAATGCAAACCATTTTCTGATGGTCAATTCATCAAAGACGCATTTTTAGAAATAACAGATTCACTTTTTGAAAATTTTAAGAACAAAAATGAAATTACAAGTGCTCTTCAAGATCTTCAATTACCTCGAAATACAGTGCTGCGACGCATCGAAAAAAATTGGGATGCTTAAAAAAATTTAAGCATCCCTATTCAGAGCTCTCTGTAGCTCTAAGTAATAAGCGGAATGCGACCAAAATTAGTAAGTAAACTATACAAGGCATGGGGAGAAGGATCCCGTGAGAGGAAAAAAAAAAAAAAAAAAAGGTTCCAAAATCTGCCGATAGGGGATAATATGGCGCTGTACAAAAAAAAAGACATGACAAAGTACCAACAAATAAATAACTAAGACAAAAATAAATAACTTAATGAAGTTACAAATTTTTATTTGTGCTCTTTGCAAAAAAAAAAACAAAACAAAGAAAATGAATTGCACTAAAGTTTTAAATCTAAACTAAAAAATATGACACCTAAGAGAGCAGAAAATTTGCATAAATCTGAGTTAATTTAATTTTCCCAGAAGCAGAGAGCTATAAAGGCACAACGCGAACATCGCAAGCATTTTCTGTAAGTTTTCTGTTAACACGTTATTCCTCAACTGCAGCAAAGAGGATGGCTGGATGAGTCAATTTTTAGGCAAGATGGGGCTCCTCTTCACATCGCATGACCAGCAGCTTCTCCGGCATCATTTTACAGCAGAAAGAGTCATTAGTCTTTTGTTTTCTATTGCATGGCCACCACGTTCACCTGACCTTAGACCGTGTGATTTTTGGCTGTGGGATCTCAAGTCCAATGTCTATCGAGGAAGTGCCTGGCTGTCTTAAAGGACAACGTAACGCAACATGTGCGGAACATTACTCCAGAGATGTTGCATTCCGCAGTGGAGCACACTGTGCATCGAATACAATTTCTGGTCCAGAACAATGATAATCACATCGAAAACCAACTCCACCATCGGCAACATCATCGACCATCGGGAGTAAACTGTGAGTGAGTTTGGAGCTGTGAAACCATTTCCTCTGGCAGTTTAGTTCCGTTTATTTCTGTTTTTTTGCGAAAAGCACAAATAAAAATTTGTAATTTCATTAAGGTTTGTCTTAGTTATTTATTTGTTGGCACTCGTCATGTCTTTTCTCTTGTACAGCGGCATATTGCCCCTATCGATAGATTTTGGAACATTTTTTTTCACGGGATTCTCCCCATGCCTTAAATAGTTTACTTACTAATTTTGGTGTCATTCCGATTATTACTTAGAGCACTGAATAGGGATACTTAAATTATGGCCACCCTGTATTTCATTAATTTCACGCTTCCCTTTCAGAACTGCCAATAAACAGATGTGGCAAAATTTAGCTATAAGTATGCATATTACAAATTAAAATATATTTCAATGCATTTAATTTCAAATACTAAAATAAAATAAGCTTCACACCTGGATTACTCTGATGATTTATTCATGTTTCCTTTAAAACTGTAGTTTTTAACCGGGGTGCCGCAACAACATTCCAGGGGTGCCACGTAATTTGGGTTTAAGTTACTTAAATTTATTATTTTTTAAAAAATTGATGTTTGTTTCATTATAAAAAGGTGTACAGTATCTTTTCAATTTTGCGGTGATCTATAATTGATATTTACTTAGTACCTCTATATAAAGAATAAAATTATTATATACTGTATGTATATATTTTTTAATATTATATATAAATATATATATATATATATATATATAGGGAGAGAATCGGATCAAACAGGCAGAAAATTGAGTAGGGGTGCCGTTATTAAAAAAAAGGTTGGAAACCACTGCTTTAAAAAGTGGTTCATAAAACCAATACGCGCTTCCCCCCCCCCCACAAAAAAAAAAAAAACAAAAAACAAAGTGGGCTCCAGAGAGGAGGGGGTGCCCACACTCTTTGGGAACCTTTGCTCTAAAGCAGTGGTGTCAACTTTTCCTGTACGGAGGCAATATTCAAAGTTAAATTCGTTTCGCGGGCTGCAATGAGTGATTCGAGAAAGATTTATGTTGCATTTTCCATATTTTGTTACATCTAAAAGAAAGTTTCTATTTTCATATTACCATATTTCATTTTCAGGCTATATATAAAAAATGCTAATTCCCAACACTTATGTGCAATAAATCTGTCAGTGATTAATTTTTTTTAAATTTTATTAAAATTATAAATATATGACTTACTTTTGTTTTGTTTTTTTTAAATATACCTTACTTTTGTTTTAAAAAAAAAACTTTTACTTTTTATTTTAAATGGTCACTTTAGAAAATTTAAAACCTGAAAAGGATCACTGCTTTTCAATATTAAAGTGAATAAATAAATATATGATACATGTAAAATTGAAGATATTCAAAAATTTTATTAACCTTGTAGTCTAAAGGTTATTTGGCGTCACAATAACATTTAATGAATAAAACTTTACATTTAATGAGATGATTGAAGGTGGATATTTTTAGATAATTGCTCAAAATTTTGTTTGAAAATTTGAGACGCCAATTCTCAATACGGAAAGAAGATGCTCATCTGTTATTTTATTTATTTATTTTATTTTTTTAAATATTTGTTTGAAGTCATGCGTGAAAAAAATTTCTCGAAAACATACGTTCATCCGAACAAAGTTGCCATTTTCATGGCAGTTTCTTTTATTAGCGGAAAATCTTCGGATGGGAGAGCTTTGTAGAATTCAAGTACAGTAGTTTATTTTTGCAGTCCATATACTTAGTTTTGAACCACGTTTTGGCTCGAATGTCAAAAATTTCAAGGTGCAAGCTGGCACTAGTTTTCAATCATAGAAGTAAATGGATTCTCAAACAAGCTTATGTCTTTTTCATGGGATCTTATATCAGCAAATCGACTTTCAAAATAGTCAAAAAATTAATTGTAATAACGAGAGGCAGCGTTTATTTGGAAATGTGTTTATATTTCAACTTATTCTGAAATGATTTGATGTCACCATACAAATCCGAGATCAATTTTCCTCTCCCTTGTAGTTTAAAATTAAGAGTTTAAATAACTAGAAAAATATCTAAAAATTGCAAGATCAAACAGCCACTCCATGTTTTGTTGGTTTTCCTTTTTCTGTCATAAAACTATCAATTTCATGAAGCAGTTTTAAAGAAACAATATAACGCTTTGCCACGACTAAGCCATTTCACTGCACTATGTAAAATTACATCTTCGTATTCAGCTTCAATTTCTGAAAGAAACTGTTGAAACATACGGTGATTAAGGCCATGCGATCTTGTAAAATTTACAGTTGAAATAACCACATTCATAACGTGTTGGAGATCCAATATTTCCCCACAGAGAGCTTCTTGATGCACGTGCAGTGAATTCCAATCGGAGGTTCAGCTCCGATATGTACCATTTTCGTGGTTATTCTACCCATATTTTTTTTCAGTCAGTTGTGACTCTTACTAGGTTTTTAACACTGTATTTAATCCTAACTTTTCGATAGATTGGCAAATTTTTTCAAAAAGATTTTCATCTGTAGTTGTTCCGTGCATACTCTGTAGATCAGCTAAATCTTCAACTGGTACAAAATTATCATCAATTCCACGAATGAAGATAAGGAGTTGTGCTGTATCATTTACACCAGTACTATTATCCAGTGTCACACTAAGATATTTCATTTGTTTTTGTTTTCCAAAATTTGTTGGAACAAATTCTTTCCAATATCTTCTACTGTTTGTATAATTGCTTGTCGAGACAAAGTAATGTCTTGTATCATTGTTCATTTCTCCGGGGCGCCTCTGTAGCCAGGTGGGTAGGAGCAGCAGTGTGTAGCATACGCTTCTTGATTAGACCGGGGTTCGAGCCCATGACCACCAAATACGGAGGATGCGAAAAGATCAAGGAACGACCACCGCATATCCTCGGGGCAATATGGCCTTAGTTGCTAATGCTCCTAAAAACCAAATAACAATAACATAACATTTCTCCGGACAAATTTCTTCCACAACTTTTAACAAAACGTTTAGCAAATTCACCATCACTAAACGGTTTACTTTCAAAAGCGACAACTTGGTAACTGGCACTCACAGCAGAATTTCTTGACTGATCATTGTGTTTTGTTTTTTGTTAATACGTTTTGTAACTTTGAACATGAACACTTCTCTTTTCGTGACACTATTTTATATTGATCATAAGATTTATGCTTGGAATCAGTGTCGTTTTAAAAACTCACACCGTCTCCTTACACACCAAACACATTTTTTTCGTCATACTTAATGAAGAAATAGTCTTCAGTCCACCTTTGATCAAAAACACGACACTCCAAATCGACTTTCCTCGTTTGGAACATTTTTAAGGATGAATTTTTTAAATTTCAATACAATAAACATGTTATATCAAAATAAAGTAGTAGTTGTTGTTGTTGTTAAATTTGTTGGTGCATCAGCAACTTAGGCTATAATGCACTGATTACTGTCTAATATCTTCTTAGTTTGTCTTACGCGTGATATGGTTCATATATTGTGATATTTATTTATCAATTTTAGGAAGAGAAAAACGTCATCCATATCCTCACGATCTCCTAGAACACACTGTAATGATAACTGGCTGGAGATATGGAAATGAGAGAAAGCAGTTTTCCGTTCTTTCAGATATAGCGGGCATTCCAGGATGATATGTTTTACTGTTAATAAACATAAGCAGTTGCTACATTGTGGAGAATCATCTTTTGTTAGTAGGTAGCTATGAGTGAGGAATGTATGACCAATGCGTAATCTGGCTAGGATGGTTTCTTCCTTTCTGTTTCGTCTCAGACTGGATTGCCATTGCTTGGGTTCTCTCTTGATTTCAAGAAGTTTATTATTTGCTTGATCTTGCCACATGTGTGTCCACTGTTGTTTATACATCTGTTTGATAATGGATTTATGGTCAATATAAGGAGTGCTGAAATTAGATGGTATCACATTTGTGGCACATTTAGCAGCTAAATCTACCTGCTCGTTTCCTGGTATTCCAACGTGTCCAGGGACCCAACAAAATATTACTAGCTGTCCATGTCTGTGAAGTTCTAGTAGCTGTGCCCAAATTTTTTGTACCAGCGGATGACCAGGGAAGAATTTACACTGTAGAGCATTAACAACATTTAACGAGTCCGTATATATGATGGATTTGGTATACGAGTCTTCTTTGATATTCTCTAGGGCTAGAAACAATGCCGTATAATTCTGAGGTTTAAGTACTGCATTCAGACGGAAGCTGTCTGGAGACGGTGATATTTGGTAATACTACAGCGGTACCAACTTTACTACCAATTTTGGATCCATCTGTATATATTTGAATGAAAGTACTAAACTCAGAGGAGTGGGTCATATGAATTTGCCTAATGTTGGAATCTGGAAGGTTATTCTTTCCCCATTGCTGAAAGTGTCTATCAATATGTATCGGGGGCATTTGCCATGGCTGGGTTTCCATGCTAGTATCCTCAAGTATGTTAGTAAAATTCAGGTCCCAGCTTGTGTTAAGAGCTTGAAGCCTAATGCCAGATGGTTTATTGAGCCGTGGTTTACTTTCATAAAGTTTACTCCATTTGGGCATAAATAGATATTGCCATATGGGATGATGTGGAAGACTGCTGATTTTGGCTGCGTAATTTAGTAACAGAACTTGTCGTCGAAGATGTAGCGGTGGCTCATAGGCTTCGGTATATAGGCTTAAGATTGGTGAAGTACGAAAAGCCCCCAGTGCAACTCGTAGGGCACTATGAGGTACGGGATCAAGCCATTTCAGTGCACTCGGTCTGGCCGAGTCATATGCAGGAGACCCACAGTCTAACCTGGATCTAATCAGCGAGCGACATAGAAGAAATTACTCTGAGAAGGTTTAGTTTTTTAAGACAACTTGTACGAATATGTTTTATATGTTCCAGGAAGTTTAATTTTTTATCAAATATTACACCAAGGAATCTAATACTAGGCTGGAAAGTAATACGATGCGAATCTAACTTTAGGTCTGGATCAGGATGTAAAGAACGTTTCCGACAGAAGTGTACAGCAGTTGTTTTTGGTTTTGAAAGTCGATATCCGTTGTTTTTGGCCCAAGACACTATTTTATTAATGGTACCTTGTAGTTGTCTTTCAATTAGTCGCATATTTTGAGAGTGACATGAGATGGCAAGATCGTCAGCGTATAGGTATGCGTCAACTGTATTAGGTATACACTTGGTTATGGCATCAATCCTAATTGCAAAGAGTGTGGCGCTCAACACTGAACCTTGGGGAACTCCCTCTTCTTGTACATATGCTCGAGACAATGATGAATGGAATCGGGTCTGAAACGATCTATTGCCTAGAAAGTTCTTAATGAATATCGGCAGATGACCCCGAAGTCCACATTTATGTAAGTCCTGAAGAATCCCATATCGCCAAGTTGTATCGAAGGCTTTCTCTATGTCTACGCATATCATGACTAGGTGCTCATTTCTGAGGAAAGCGTTCCAGATATTTGTTTCTGCTTTGATAATATGATCAAGTGTTGATTTTCTTCTCCGGAATCCATGCTGGTTTGGACTTAGAATGTTTTCCGTTTCTAGAAACCATGTCAGTCTAGCGTTAACTATTTTTTCCAATGTTTTTCCCAGACAACTGGTTACAGAAATAGGGCGGTAATTTCTGGGATCTGTGTGGTCTTTTCCTGGTTTCGGGAAAGCTATCACATAAGAATGGCACCAGCTAGCAGGGAAATACTCCTCTAGAAAAATTCTGTTATACAGTTGTAATAGGGCAGTTAACGAATCCTCACTTAAATGACATATCATGGTGTAAAAAATTCCATCGGGGCCTGGAGCACTGTTCTTCAATCGGGAAAGTGCACTGCGCAATTCAATCATGGTCAGAGGTAGGTTATACGAATATGGGACGGCAGTATTAAAATTTAGTTTGTATTTTTCTGTCCGGGATTTTAACAATTGAAATGCTGATTCATATGTGGCAACAGCTGAAAGTGTTTCAAATTAAGTACCTAAGACATTGGCAATATCTACAGGTTCAGAAATTTCTTTCCCTCTTACAAGTAGAATAGAAGTTGTTTGCGAGTATTTGCCATTAATTCGTCTGATTTTTTTCCAGATTACAGAAGTATCTGTGGATCTGTTTGTGGTGGAAGCGTAACGTGCCCATGCTTCTTTTTTACTCTCTCGTCTTATATGACGAGCTTTAGCTCTGGCTCTCTTAAACTGTAGGAGGTTGGCTGTGGTTGGATATTTTCGAAACAGTTCCAGTACTTATTTCTTTCTTTTTTAGCATTGTTGCATGCTTCATTCCACCACATTTTTGGATGAAGATTTTGGAATAGCAACTTCCGATGCTTCCATTATTTTTCGTGTAGTATACCTGAGTGCAGAATCAATTGTGAGGGTTGTAATGACGGAAGTATCTATTCAAGCTAGTTCCTGGTATTTAGTCCAGTTAGCCTTTTAAAATTTCCAGGTTGTCCTAATGTCTCTCTGGGGAGGAGAACTTGAGCTGAAAGTACAGATGATAGGAAAGTGATCGCTACCACAAGGGTTATCAGTAACAGTCCAGTCTATAATAGGAAATATTGCTGGGGAGCATATTGAAAGATCAATAGCTGAACTTGAACCAGATGGAGAGTGTATGTATGTGTGATCACCAGTGTTTAGAATAGTTAGATTATGTTTATCTAAAAATTTTTCTATTATCTGTCCTCTAGAATTAAGATGTTGGGAACCCCATAGGGGGTGATGGCCATTCCAGTCACCCATAATACAAAAGGGGACAGGTATTTGCTTAACTATATCATCTAAATCATCAAGGCTGTATGTATGGTTTGGCGATAGATAGAACGAAACTAATGTTACTGTTATACCAATGGTGACACGAACTGCAACTGCCTCTAAAGATGTTTGCATGGGGATAGGTCTACAGGGAACTACAGAGTTCACTATGACTGCTACTCCTCCATGAGCTGAATTAGAGGAACTTCTATCTTTTCTATATATAGTATAATGCTTAATTGTTATAGACACTGTATTTGTGAGATTGGTTTCTCGAATGCACACTGCAACAGGCTTATATTTACTTAATAGATCGTAAAAGTCATCTACGTTACCACGGAGCCCACGGCAATTCCACTGAATAACTGTACTCATTGTTTGGTTTTAACTGGTGTCTGCTAACATCAGTGAAGTAGTCTGCTTACGCCTGTCTATTTTTCTCTTTTCCTTCTTTGAGAATACTGGTCTGCCTGTGTCGATGTCATCTTCTGGATGAATTTCAAGAATTGTATCGTCATCGCCTGCTTTTTCATCGATGTCCATGGTATCAGATCTGAGTTTGTATTTATCACTTCTTTCAGAGCTCTTGATTTGTTCTTTCTGTTGCTGTTTGGGATTCTTATCTGGAGGAACTGTTACTGGTGTATTTACTTCTTTTGTTACATATCTGGAGGGAAAGTGTTCCTTTGATGAAGGAAGTACTGATTTAGCCCAACCAGATATAGAGATATTTGGAGGGATTGAGCAGTCAGTTTGAGTTGATATTGAGCGTAGTCGTTGAGTAATTGATGCATACGTAGATGATTTAACAGGAATTGTAAATTGTTTTTTTTTTTACTCTTGATATGACACCTTATGCTCTATTTTATATTTCTGAATATTCTTCTCTCGTTTCCATTGATCGCAGTCCTTAGAGAAGGCAGAATGATTTCCATGGCAATTAGGACAGTTTTGAGTTTCCTTGTTACAATCGGTATGTGTGTGTGTTCTTTAGAACCACAAGCAGCACAAGTGACTACACCTCTGCATACCGTTTGCGAATGACCAAATTTTTGTCACTTGAAGCACCGTACCGAATTGGGAATGTATGGTCTAACATGACATCTGAGGTATCCAGCCTTTATAGTTGTGGGGAGAATTGGTGTTTTAAAAGTCAGTATAACTGTCCGAGTAGGGACAAGCTCTCCATCTCTTTTGATCAAAATTCTTTTGGCGTGGATTACATTTTGGTTGTTTAATTCCTGGACAAGTTCATCTTCCGATACATTTATGAGATCCCATTCTGATATTACCCCTTTAGAGGAGTTCAAGGTGGCATGTGGGGGTAACCTTTGTGGAAATTCCACCAAAGGTAGAAATTTTCAGGAGTCTCTCTGCATGTCTATGTTCATTCATCTCTACTAATAAATCTCCAGATCTTAATCGACGAACCATTTTTGGAGGGCCAGCCACATTTTCGAGACATTTCTGAATCACAAATGGAGATAACTTACTCAGTGGTTGGTCTGTGGAGGAATGCAATATTAAAAAGAGAGGAGCAGAATAATCTGTCCCTTCTTTTTTTTGTCTCTTGGCATGGGATGGGTGTAAGTCATGATCTAGGTCATGCCTATCTAGATCTGGATCAGTAGATCCGCAGCTGGACTGTTTTGTGTTTTCCATTACTGCTCCTTTTAGCCCTGGGAGAGTGGATTTCTTCTCCCAGACTTCCAGCCCCGCCACGTGGAGGCAGGAGCGGTGCCACCAGTTAGCGATAAAGAGATTAGTTGTTAGTGTGTTAATAAGTTATTCCTATATACAAAAAGAAAGGTGTCTTGCCTTTCTGTCAAGTGAGCTAACTTCTTTACTTCAGAAGTGCAAAATTAAATAACTTCAGAAAAATAACACTATTCTATAATCAACCGCTCTTTTAAGTAAATCGCTTTCAAAATCGCTATAGTCACTCGCTTGGCACTCGGGGCCCAAAATACAGTAGTAGAATTTCACAATATAAAAAGACTGATACGCGCATAACTGTATTTAGTGCACATATGACTGCACAGAAATTTGACACAATCAAGCACGACGCTTCTATGCCTGCACAAGCAGTGGCACAACTCTCTAAAATGAAGTTTTAGTTAATTTTCCGCGCGGGCCGTATGAAAATTATTCGAGGGACGTATCGCCGGCAGGTTGGACACCACTGGTCTAAAGCAATTGCACGTAAACTGTGGCGGTCTGCGAAGATACACGATAAGGTGGACACTCTGTTCATTGTGTGAGCCACGAATGAGTTTGCATAGCAGAAAAAAAGATAAAAGGCTGCGTTTTTAAACTTTCACATTTTGAAAAGCAAATTTTAAAAGTATGTTAGAAACAATTTTGCTTGCCGATCTCATTGTTTCATAACTGAGGACAAAAAAAAATAATTACAATAATAATTAATTTATTTTTTGGGATACCCCATTATAGCTAGAAACCAAAAGAAATCCGCCAGTACAGCTAGGAATCAAAGGGGGGGGGGGGGTCACAGGGTCAGAAGAAAAATTTTGAGTAACACTAGTCTAAAGGTAAATTGATTAATTCATTTTTAGACTACTCTGGCTCGTCTCTATGGAAATTCAGATTTTCTTCTCTTCCAGGTTCTTGATTTTAATGGAGGTATTATCACAACACTGTTTAACATAGTTTTCTTACTGTTGATTAATCTGATATCGCTTTCCTGTGTATTTCTCCAAAAACCATCGCCGAATTTTCCATCATACGATGAATTTTGAAGTATTGATTAAGCCATCAAATGCAGAGACACAGGAATATCAGAAACATGGGCTCGCTCTAATATCAGGGATTACAGAATTTGAATATAGTGAGTAGAGCGTGTAGAGGACGATAGAGAACACAAAAGCAGGGATGGGAGGTATGCTTTTAGTTAAGAATCACATCGATTTTAAAACAGTGCCACCACAGCCGACATCAAATGCCACTGTAATATTGTCAAATGATGTGGCATAAGCAATGCGTGGGGGAGACCTATTGTTATAGGTCTAATAACTAGGTTAAATATAATGAGTAATTATAATCAACACACCAAGGCCAACAAACTATTCTACATCAGCTACATGAATGCTTTCTATACTAACTATTATTTCTATATCAGCAATTATTTATTTACTTAAAATCAGCTGGAACCATTTAATGTTAATCAAATTTTCACTTTCAAATTAGTACAAGATCAAATCTAACACTATTAAAGGAATTAGAAACGTAGACAATTCCAAAGTATAAGAATATAAGCAAATGCATCTTCAAGCACCTATCTCCTCTATATCTTTCGCATGCAATAACTGGGTCGATTCGTAGGCTACTAAATATGTCTAAGGTTTTATGTGGAAACATCGCGTTAAAGTATTTGTAATTTTCTTCTAATATTCGATCCTTTTGAAATATTGTAAATGGGTTATTAGCTTTCAGTTTTAACTCAACGCATGAGCCAGTATTCACATGCAAAGACATGTTTTCGTAAGGAGGAGAGGATCAGATTACCATTGCATAAAAGAAATCGTTGGATTAATGCTTTTGGCAGAGCAATTCATAAGATGTTCTTATCTGAACTGATAAGTTCTTGCTTCATGTTCCATATTAAGAAGATAAGTATTTAACTCTAAGTGACTGACATGATGCAAAAAGATTGGTTTTGTGTCCCAAGTGAGACCAACATCTTTGTGTTGGTCAATTCTGATAACTGGAGATCCAAGAAGAGCTTGAACAAGAAGAGTCTAACGGCAACGTATTAAGCATGCGATTAAGAATCACAGATATAACTACTATGAACGGTAAATGAAATTCATTTTGTTTTCATAAAATGCGATTTTAATAGGCCTACACATTTTTTAAACTTTTCAGTGGAACCAATCGCTGTTGTTAAAAAAATGCAAACAAAACTGGAAATATTCAGGAAGATAATCACATACTGTTTTTATATCAGATGTAATATAGTTAGGGAAGGACGTTACGTGGTTGTTTTCCATTAAGATTATTACAGTACTATGTTTAATACCACTCATATACCACGTGAAATTAAAAGTATAGTTTATTAAGCAATCGTCTAAACCACTATACATTAAGGTTACATTTATGGCCTCTTGCCGATACCCGTCATCGGACCATGCTGCTGACAGACTCCTCTTGCCGATGCTGCCGGAAACCTGATGTGCATCCCTTTTCTTGTCAGCAGCATGGTCTGATGATGGATATCGGCAAGATGCCTGAAACGTAACCTTAATATAATAGTGGTTTATGCGATTGCCTAATAAACTATACTTTTAATTTCACGTGGTATATGAGTGGTATTAAATATAGTAATATATCAGATGAATTTAGTGGCAGAGAAGACAAAAGGAAGGGGCGATTAAAAATTATCATGGAATACATAATCCTGCAGTACAAGGGATGAACAAAATATGAGTTACATGTATTCATGAATATGGTGTTGGCCACCCTTTGCTTTTAAAAGAGCTTGTATTCTACGCGGAATGGATCCAAATAAAGCTTAAACTATTTTAGGAGGAATACAAGCCCATCTTTCCTGAAATAAGGTTTCAAGCTCCTTGGGCAATGAGAGTAGAGGAAATCTGCTTCTCACTCTCCTCTCCAAACAAACTCCCAGTGGCTCAATAATGTTTTAACTCTAATTATGCAAGCCCTCGGAGATGCTAAGCCCCAGTTCATGCTCCTCAAATCAAGACTGGACACATCTAGCCGTGTTTGTGTGTGTACTGGAGAATTAATCATTATGAAACATGGCATCATTTGTGGGAAACAATGTTTGCACCATGGGATGAACCTGGTCATTCCGAATATCAGTGCAAGCAATGGCAAAAAGTCCTATGGAGTGGCTTGGCAATAGACTATAAACTGGATTACTGAAACACATTAAATTCTGCAGTTATTTTTGAGGCAGCAGTTTTAGGGCTACAATCCTTTTAAGCGTGCACTAACAATTTGTCCTCTTTGAAACTCATACACGTCGGCCATTTACTTCGTGTACCTTTTTATATCACCTCTAAAAAAACATCGGCTTTTATCGTCTTTCCTTCAACAGCATTACCTGCAAGAAATAAGAAAAGGGGGGAACAAAAAAAAAAACAGCACTCGTGTTCATAAATACGCCACACAGCCATTACAAAAACTACTACTTTTATCATATCAGATGTTTCCATTATTTTTCCAACCCCTGTAAGATAGTCTCTAATAAAATTACTCAGTGTTTAGAGATGCTAATGCACATTATGAGAAATCTTTGGCTGACAGTGCAAAGGAAAGAAGCGAGGAATTCTGTGCTTATATTAACTAGGAAAAAAAAAAAAAAGAGATGAACCACATTGTTAACACTTCATATGAAAGGCGTAACTATTGATGATAAACTGAATAATTATTTTGCCTCTACCTTCACAACACATGAAGATTTTAGGGATGCGGATACAATGTTTGTCAAATACGGATTGTAAGTTAAACGATTTATGATAACTGAAAGGCTGGAAGAAAAATTGCTGCAGCTAAAACTAAATACACACACACCCGGGGGTCGATGGAACCTATCGCACTATGCATACCCAGCCGTGATCAAAATGATTACGATCATAAATTCTTTATTATTGCTGATAAGTACAGAACATGTACTAGAGACAATAATACTCATCACGGCGACATAGCCAGGAGTGGTCATGTCGCCGTGATGGCGACAAATCATCATTTGAACGCCGTGTGAAAAAGGACTGAGTTCGAATGCTCTCTCTGGGGTCTTTTAAGAAGGGGGGGAGGTCCTTTTTTTTTATTTTAACAACGTGGCCCAGTCAGTCTAAACCTCATACGTTAAGGTATATTTATTTGTTTTTCTATATCCACCAGTTACTGAACTAGACCATTAATATAGCGAAAGATAGTATGCTGGAGAAGGTAGAGGGCCGATTAATTATAAAATTTCATTTAATAGGCAGAGAAGCAAAAGTAAGTCCATGAAATGATGAAAGCTGTATATGGAACGATTGTCCCATCATATGAGACTGTGACAAATTGGAAAAGACAGTTCGGGTGTGGATAAAACAAACAGTGTGCATGATGACCCAACAGAAGGAAGACCCACCTCAGCCAGAGACCCCGCCATTGTAGTTAAAGTTGAACAGCAAGTCCTGGAAGACCAACATGCGACTTAATTTTATAGCAAATGAAGTAAACATTTTACAGCAAATGAATGAAGTGAACCATGGGTGTGTTACGCATGAGTTCCTGCACATGTCTAAGATGTCAGCCCGATGGCTTCCGAGACTGTTGACACCACTTCAAAAATTTACATATGCGGTCGTACTTGAACTGAAAGAGACTACCCTTTGAGACTTGTAAATTACCCTTTGGGCAATTTACAAGTCTCAAAGTGAAAAACTGCGTGCATATGCATACTAGAATACTGTAGTCGTTAGCTATGTACAGTATAGTAAACCCCGATTATCCAAACAAACAGTGGGGAAATTAAGCACGGACAATCCACAATTATTTTTAATTCACACATGTCAGGTGGTTTTTATTTATTTTATTTTTTTTATTTATTATTATTATTATTATTATTTTTTGATAAAATAAAAGGGCGATCTCCAATAATAATAATTTTACAATCCATAACATCATTTAAGTACATATGAATAACTTAAATATCAAATAATAAAATTAGCCAGGCATTTATCAGCTTCTTTGACTTCATTATCCCGTATTACTGTTTTTCTTCATAAATCATACAGTATAATGCAGTCGTATTTCATCCTGGTATACCCCACACGTGACACTCCGATGGGACGGACGATTCCTTGGATGATGGGGGCGTACCTAATAAACTGCCGCTCGGTCTATCTATTTACATAATTTTCACTTCTACCTAGTATTTAATAAATACAGTAATAACAATAAAGGTCTAACTAAATAGGCTTTACTGCAGCAGAGCAGTAAAAATAAATTTATAAGAAATTAATGCTGCAACGTACCCATCACGGCATAAAGCCGGGATTTCACATCATATGACTGAATCAAAAATTTCGTCAGTACTAAAGCAATCTGATTTGTACCACTTCAATATGTCATATGATATAGTTGTGAAGTTACCAATTCCATGTGCCTCAGCAGTATGAGAGAGAGAGAGAGAGAGAGAGAGAGAGAGAGAGAGAGAGAGAGAGAGAGAGATGGGAGTGCTTAACTGTCCATCCTACCAACCAGGGTCTATTATCAGAAGATGCTGCCAAAGAAAGGTTCCTGCAACAAAAACAGGTTCCTTCAGAGAACAAACACGTTAGGTAAAGGTGGGAAAATGCACGTACAAGCAAACAACTCTGGGTGGAGCAATGGCAATACCAGTGAGAGGAGTTATGCGAGTTCCGCATGCTTTTTTGATGGCTGATGTGAAACACGAAACCAACTGACCGGGGTACAAACTTGTTTAGAAAAAGTGAGAGACCCGCATCCCCCCACCCTTCGCCTGTGTCTGCTCTGTCTCACGGGCAGAAAAGCAGAAGGAAAAAAAAAAAAATTTTAACGCAAGAGTTCGCAAATAGTATTGGCAGTTTAAGGCGAAGACTATCGCCGACTTCGATGACTACGAATCCGGTTTGCTGCATTTCACAGAAAAAAAAAAAAAAAAAAAGATTTCTTCGTAGTAAATAGTAGAAAATGCAATAAAAAAACCAAACTTTTGAGATTAAAAAAATAAAATAAGAAGGTTGAGCTAGTTCGCTACTATCACACTGGGTATATTTTTCTTTCTGTTTTACAACAGGCTGTTCGACTCGGGTTATTGAAAAGTCTTTAGGTATATCCCTTCCCAACGAAATAATGATGATATGCATTTGCAAAAATCATAAGCCATTTTCAATCCACTGCAGTATGAAGGCCTCTCCAGCAACTTTCCAGTTCTTTCTGTTGTGTGCAATGGCCATCCATTTACTGCCCACGAACTGGTGAATTTTATCTGTCATCTCCGTTGTTCTCTTTCAGGTGTTCTTTTTCTTTTAGTTCCTCTTGAGTGCCATTCTGTTATTTTCTTAGTCCATCCGTCATGTCTTCGAGCTATGTGTCCAGCCCAAGTCCATTTCAGTTCTTTAGTTTTTATAAGAACGTCCTTTATTTGTGTTTGCTACCTAATCCAAGTGATTCTCTTCTTATCTAACAAGCCTGATTCCTAATATAATGCGTTCCGTTCTCCAATGTGTAGTTTTCAGCTTCTCTTCCATTCTTTTGGTGAGTGCCCAAGTTTCACTTCCATAAGTCATGGTGAGGAGTATACATTGTTCATTATTTTACGTTAAAGACAAATTGGAATATTGCTCCTCATTATGTGACCATATTTCCTGAACGCTATCCATCTGAAACTTATTCTTCTTCTCTTGACTTCCAGCCATTTATCATTACTACAGCTAATGACTTGTCCAAGATAAGTATATGAATTCGCCTTTTCAACTGCTTCTCCTTCAATGATTATATCCCTCGCTGTGACATACTTGCTCGTCATTACTTTTGTTTTAGCAATATTCATCTTTGGTCCAAAATCCTTACTAAAGGTAAACTGCAGCCTTTATCAACCCACTGCAGGATGGAAGCCTCCTCAACAATTCATGTTGAGGGAAATGGACCATAATCTGCCACGCTGGTCCAGTGCGGGTTGGCAGATCGACCGTATTTAGCAGTCAGGGGCTTGAACCCCGGTCTACTCAAGGAGCGTGTGCTACTGCACTCCCGCTCCTGACCACTCGGCTACGGAGACTAACTCTGCATAACAAACTGATTAAGATTTTTCTCTAATTCTTTGGGATCGTGGCTTATGATGACAATGACATCTGCAAATCGTAAATTGTTTAGGTACTCTCCATTCACTTTGACTCCCTTCTGCGACCAGTCCAATCTTCTGAAAGCTTCCTCAAGGGCAGCAATAAATATCATCTGTTAATATCAATCAAGTCCAACAATCTGATCTAAAATATATACGAAAACACATTCAGTATATATACAAAATCTTGACCGTGAAGCTGATTTATCTGAACTTTGGTAAAAAAAAAAAAAGTTATAGAAAAGATAAGTAATGAATAGTAATTTAGGCAAGCCGAAGCCCAATCGTAAAGAGAAAATGCGATGGTACACGCGTTTGACTTGAGCGTTGTCCAATTCCACGCGAAAGATAAATGATAACATTCTTATCACACACAGCGAGTTGTAAACCTCTCTGACCTATGGTGTTGTCTAGGAGTATACACGGCGCATCCTTTTGAACTAGACTTCAGGAGAGAGAAAAACATGCACCATCCCTCCCATACGAAACCAAGTAACTGGATCTAATATAGTTAGGGAAGGACGCTACGTGGTTGTTTTCCATTAAGATTATTACTATATTTAATACCACTCTTAGACCACGTGAAATTAATAATATAGTTTATTAAGCTATTCGCCTAACTACTATACATTAGGGCAGTGGTTTTCAACCTTTTTTTAATAACGGCACCCCTAAGTAATTTATTTTATTTTGCGGCACCCTTACTCAATTTTCTACCTGTTAGACCCGATTCTCTCCCTGTGTGTGTGTGTGTGTGTGTGTGTGTGTGTGTGTGTGTGCATATTATAATAATGTTATATAATACAGTATATGGTAGTTATTACAATAGTATAATTATAAAAATTAAAATTCATAATGCAAATTATATCTGTATACAGTATATAATAATTTTATTCTTTATATAGAGGTACTAAGTAAACCAATTATAGATCACCACAAAATTAAAAAGATACTGTACAACTTTTATGATGAAATAAACATATAAATTTAAAAAAAAAAAGTATAAGTTTAAGTAACTTAAACCCAAATTACGTGGCACCCGGTTGAAAACCACTGCATTAGGGTAACGTTTCGGGTATCTTACCAATACCCATCATCAGACCGTGCTGTTGGGGGAACAAAAATAGAAAGGGTACAAAATTTGAATACAGTTGCCAATATTACAATTAACAATTATTAACTGTAATATTGATAATTGTAATTGATAATTTACAATTATTGACATTGATAATTATCAATTGTAATATTAGCAACTGTATTCAAATTTGTAACCCTTTCTATTTTTGTTCCTCCAACAGCACGATCTGATGATGGGTATCGGTAAGATACCCGAAACGTTACCCTAATGTATAGTAGTTTAGGCGAATAGCTTAATAAACTGTATTATTAATTTCACATGGTATAAGAGTGGTATTAAATATAGTAATAATCTTAATCAAGTAACTGGGCCACGGCGTGAGGAAAAATAATAATAATGAAATAATAAAAATTCTTCCCATCCGTACGAACCTAGGACTTTCTACAATATGAGGAACAGAGAATGCAACTGCTGTGCTAAACGTTCGGGTACAAGAATAAAACTTGAATCACTCTAGCAGTGATTTTGAAAAAAATGTAACCACTGTCACTTGACAATAAGTCAGATATATTCCTTATAAAAGGTGCCTTCAGAAATACCTCTCTATGCCCTCGGTTATCGATTCCATCAAACCGCAATGGTCTGTGCTAGTTGAGGGGGAGGCTATTAGTTATTGTCATATAAGAAAAAAAAAATCATGGAAATTAACAAGCTAGGAAAGCAAGAGATCTTCCAGAATTCGTATAGACTTACCGAAATATGATAACATACCAAAGAATTGTAAGTGAAACTTTCTGCTTTAAACAGAAAAATACATAAGAAAACAATAATTCAATATTACTATTGCTTTCTTATGAAAAAAATTTAATATTATTAAAAGCAAATTGAATATTATTTTAAAAAAAGATACTGAGAGCCTTGTAATGAAGGGTAAGTAATTAGATTTGCTTTTTTTTTTTTTTTTTTTTTTTTTTAAAATGCTGATCCGGTTCCCTCGGTAAACACATTCTGCTATCCACTGGGTTAAGAGGCCGATCACTCAACACAACCTAACATGACACGATACTGAACAAGACGCAAGACATTGTCTTGCGTATTGTTCAGTATCGTCTGATCCGTCTTTCTGCGCAGTCAATCAGCGGACAGTAAGAGTGACTCATATGCCTTCTTAAATCCCGTGTCTTTCAAAGAATTCAACTGTGAACAGATTTTTTCATATTTCGATCCGGATTAGCGAGAGTTTTATATATATATATAGTTATTATAGTAAAAGTATAATATATACTATACAGTTACTGAATATATATATATATATACAGTATATATAAACATAACAGTATACAGCAGTCCATAAGGCCAAAATAACTTAAGATTAAGATAGCCTGTGTAGATCTACATTGCCATACCCTGGAATTAAACAAATAATTAGTAATAATATATAATATAGAATACAATAATGATTATGTAGCTAATTATTGATCTATAGATACATTAATGGAAAGGAACTTTTTCAAGGGCTAACCCCTTTCAATATGTCCAACCAATAATTAGCAGAGCTATCTGTTTCTGATTGCAGTCTGCCTGTTTAACTAGATCCAATTAATAATCATAAACAAAGGCTATTTTGGTTAAAATTTAAATTTAACAGCAAATAGGCAAGATATATACATTAAACCCTCGCTAATCCGGTTTTATGTATGAAGTTATGTAAAAGAATATTATTCATAAAAAAAAAGAACATTATTCGAATATTATATTATTAGGTAAAATATTATTCACTTCCATTATTATTATTAATTTTCACTGCTATCTGTCGGGCTAGCGGTTATTCTGCCAGTGTTCTGCTAAATTTAAGGTATATATTAAAGTAATTAAGCCTATTTGATTATACATTCACAGTATATTTGAACATAGAAGAACTGGCAAATGGCAAACAGAAACAGATAGCCTCAGCTAATTATTGATGGGATATACTGAGTGGAGCTAGCCCTAGTTAACGTTCCATTCAATGTATCCATATATCTATAATTAGCTATATTATCATTTTAATTTTACTATTTCATTTTATTTTTATTTTATTATTATATTAAATGTGTTTATTTGTAGGGTTCAGCAAAGAAGTCCAACTTAGGTTACCTAAACTTGGCTCCCTAATGCTTTTCTGCTAAATTATCCAATTTATCTAGTTGGTATTATAATTAACTAAAAATTGTTTTTATATATATATATATATTTTTTTTTTTTTTTTTTTTTTTTGTGTGTGCGATCTCCATAACTTGGACACTATTCCAAATGTTCTTGTAATTCATCACGAGCCTTCTTTGTAGTCTGTCTACACTGATAGAACTTTATGTCCTCCCGCATCGTAACACCCAAATCCCTTTCTTCCTCTACTATTTTTATTTCATTCCATGAAGTGTATAGTTACGTTGATGTTTCTATTCCCCAAGTCTTCCTAAGGAACGTACTGAAGGTGCTTCAATAACCACAAACAGTAAAGAAAAGAAAGGAGTCTCTTAATTTGTCAAAGGCAACAGTTCCCTCTTATTAAAACTTAGGCATACCCTGGTGGCGATTTCGAAGCCATTATGGGCTACTACATGGTTAACGGCAACCGGTTTTTAGTGTGTGTGTGCGCGCGCAGTATATTCCCCCCCCCCAGCACCCGTCACAGATCATTTTTATTTTATTATTATATTATATGTGTTTATTTGTAGGGTACAGCAAAGAAGTCCAACTTAGGTTACCTAAACTTGGCTCCCTAATGCTTTTATGCTAAATTATCCAGTGCATTCTCTACTTAACTAATAACCCCCGACAGCCATAATCAGAAGGCGATAATCATCGATGGGTTAACTGCTAATCTATCATCTTAATATTCATTGCGTTCACGTTCCACCTTCTCGTTGACAATCTAACTTACAGGGAATTTTCTAGAGTAATTTGAATACACAAGCTGTAATTTGCTCCAATTCTGCTTTCACCTCCGACCACAGTCCAACTGAGGTAACAACAATCCTCAAGTGTAGAGAAACCCAATGAACCCAATTCAAGAGGTCAAGAAGGCTGTACAAGCCAAAATTGAAATTCAAAAGCTCAAGAAGGTTATACAACAAGTGATCACTTCAGCCTCTACCCCTAACAGTCTCCATAGCATCGACATTGAGAACACTGCTTTTTAGTTTCAGAGATGGCTGGTTTTCACTGCATGAGTGGTAATATCCAAAGTATGCGTTATCCGCCCACCTGAAACCATGGTGGACTGGCACCCTAACACACCAATTCATGCAACAACTCCATGCTGGGTTAGTGGTTTCCTTATAGCAACAGGAGCTGAAATTAATGACGGAGAAGGCCCCAGTAGTGTTATGATTAATATAGGAACAGGTACGTCAACACCTGCTGGGGAATCACAGCCGGATATTTCAGATCAGGGTATGCAAATTGATGGAATTACTGAAGGTATATAGGATTTGAAGATAACTGATGAACCAAGATTAACCGATTCAGCTAATCTTCCTTCTAATAGTTTAGTTTTTTTTTTTTTTTGTGTGATTTTGGTAGGAAAAGCATGGGGACTAACGTTCGCGAAAGCGACAATCGTTTCTAACATTCATGAGCAGAGATGTCGTTGGAGATGTAAATACGATTTACGAATCAATAACTAGATTTAAAAAATTTGGTAGTAGATTATACTACTAATGAGGCGAATAAAACTACAAAGGCCGCGTCAAATTTATTTTTAGACAAACGGGTTGATATGGAGATAGTGATAATAACTCTATTAATAGATAATGAACGATTAAAAGCAAAAAAAAAGATGAGAATTGCAAATGCACGTTAGACTGATTTAATGCATGGCCAACCCATGATTCCAAATGTGGCAGATCAGTAAACAGCGTTGTATGCTGACAAGGTAAAAGCATATGAAGTACAAGAGGAAAATACTGAGAAGTATACGATTAAACAAACAATTCCAGGGCATACTAAGACAGATAGGGGTTATAAAATAAATAGGGATAGATATGATAATACAAAGGGTACTAGGAAAGTTTTGCAATATGACGCAACAATGAATCACAGGAAGCTGCTTGTTGCTGCATGTTGAGACATGTTCATACGTGCATAGTAGCCGCCGCGCCAAGTCGATGGGCTCAGTTATTCATTAGTAGTGAGAGTGTAAAGTGCTTGCGATGGCATCGTGGTCACGAAATGAGATAAGGACAGTTTTGCGGTATAATTTCGTGCGTGGTTTAACCATAGACCAGTGCTTAGAAGAAATGACGCTTGCACTAGATGATGATTGTCCACATTGTACAACGATATTCAGGTGGTATAGAGAATTCCAAAGGGGAAATTTCACTCTGGAGGATTCTGAGAGGCCGGGAAGGCCACGAACGTCAGTTACGGAGGAAAACGTTACTGCTGTGAGGAAAATGCTTGACGAAAACAGGCGAGTGATCTACCAACAGATAGAGGATACTTTGGGCCTAAATGCACCAGCAATTCGTTCGATTCTGCAAGATCATTTGCACGTGAAGAAACTTTGTTCTCTCTGGGTGCCGCATCAACTGACTGAAGAGCAGTTGACACGACGTGTGACTTGGTGCCGGGAGATGTTAAAAAAGTTTGATAAGGGACAATCTCGGTATGTGAACAACATCGTGACAGGTGACGAGACTTGGCTGTACTATTACGATCTGCCGACCAAGGCTCAAAACAAAGTTTGGGTCTTTGATGATGACGACACACCCGTAATTGTCAGAAAATCCCGATCTGTAAAGAAGAAAATGATAGCTGTATTTTTCAAATCGAGTGGAATTGTGGAACGTGTCGTTTTGGACACGTAGAAGACAGTCATAGCTAAGTGGTATACTGAACAATGCCTGCCTAAAGTCATTGGATCTATGAAGAACCTGCGGCCAAAGTCAAGAATGGACACCTGGTACCTCCATCACGAAAATGCTCCAGCTCTCCGCGCCAAAGCCTGCACCGAATATTTGACCACGACAGGACTGAAACTTCTCGAGCACCCTCGCTACAGTCCAGACCTTGCTCCCTGCGACTTTGCACTGTTCCCGCATGTGAAAATGAAGCTAAAAGGGAGGCGGTTTTCCAGTGATGAGGACCTTCTACGGGCTTGGGACAACGAGTGTGCTTTACTCCCTAGTGAAACTTGGCAGAACTGGTTTAAAGATTGGTTTCGGAGGATGGAGAGGTGTATTGAATGTAGAGGAAATTACTTTGAAAAAATTAAATAAACAAAGCTGTATTGCAAAACTTTCCTAGTACCCTTTGTATTACCCTTACATTACGGGCAGACACGGAAACAGAATAGTCTTCTAGTCATGAAGTTAAAAGATGTTATTGTAAATTCCTTAAAACAAGACCTTGGTGATATTGGAGTCAGGGACTTAAGGACGATTAGGAATAAGGGAATAATTTTGGAAACAAGAGAATCAGTCTGATACGAATAGAATACTTCAATCAAATGTTTTGTCTAATAAAGAGATCTGATAGGATTAAATTATCTAATCCGACGATATTAGTGTATGATGTGCCGAAATAAACCACCAAGGAGATATTAAATGATTTGTACCGTAAAAATTTTAAGGAGTACGGATTTACTGAGTGAGGTTCAGGAAGGACCAGTTTTATCGGTTTAATGCAGGGACTAATAGGATTATAGGTCTGACACCACAATTGTATAAATGGGTATTTGAAAAAGACAGAATTTTTATAGGATTTATGTCACAAGTTTCGTAAATTTACTGTACTTATAAGTGCTTTACGTGTTTAGGATTTGGGCATACTGCAAATTATTGTACTCATACTAAGGTGATATCATGTGGACATTGTGCTCAGGGAGGTCATGTCTATAAAAACTGCTCAAACAAGGAAGTAAAGTGTATTAACTGCAAGAGAAGGAGTTAATTGCTGAGTGGGGTCGCAATTTCGAAAGAAAGGCAGCTGGTTCTTGTTGCACAAGGATGGTGCCCATTCCTCACTTGTGATCTGACGAAACTTGGCATTGTACAGTTCAACCAAAGACCCCATTTTTCCGATCTAGCTCCAGCGGACTTCTTTCCAAAAGTGAAAACTGATCCCAAAGGAAAGTTATTTTAAAAACGTAACAGCTGAAGTGAACATCATCTGTTTGGACACTTTCGACGATTCTTTTCAGAAACTTTTAGAAGGGTGTATACAATCAGTTGGTGATTACTTTAAAATAAAAATAAAATCACTTTTGAGTCCTTCGCTTTCTGTTCTTTTTATTGCACCAGTCCCAGAATTTTATTGCAGCAATTAGTTATATACACCGATGAGTCAAAACATTATGACCAGCGAGTCGTTATGCAAATCGAAGCAACTGCAGGTGAACTACGGCGCATGCGCGAGTCGGTAAAGGCAGCTGACTTAAGCGAGTTTGACAAAGGTCAAATTGTAATTTTTTTTTTTTTTTTTTTTTTTTTGTAGTTGTTGGCGCATCGGCTTCTGTGGCCATAATGCACCTCCCAAGGTTTTTTCAGTATTTTGATCGAAGCCCGAGGCGGGATTCGAACCCGCGACCTTTCAAATTGTAATGGCCAGTTGACGGGGTCAGAGCATATCCGAAACGGCACGACTGGTGAGATGCTCACAGTCAGCAGTGGTTAGTACCTATCGAAAGTGGTCCAAGGAGGGGGAACCCACGAACCACCGGCGAGCTGTTGGACAACCACGGCTCATCGATGCTCGAGGTAAGCAAAGGCTCTCCCGGATGATACGTGACAACAGAAGGGTGACTGTGGCACAACTAGCAGGTAATTGGAATGCTGGTGATGGGAGTATTGTGTTACAACACACAGTATATTGAACCCTGCTGAAAATGGGGGTGCATAGCCGCAGGCCACTCCTAGTGCCCATGCTAACCACGGTTCACTGGAGCACCTACAATGGGCATGTGGGCATTAAAACTGGACCTTAAGAAATTAGAAGAAGGTTGTCTAGTATGATGAATCCCGTTTTCTGTTGCACCACATGGACGACCGGGTACGTGTGCCTTGTTTATCTGGGGAAGTGATGGCGCCTGGATGCACCATGGGACGAAAACAAGCTGGTGACAGCAGTATCATGCTTTGGGCGATGTTCTGCTGGGATATCCTGGGTCCAGTCATCCATGTGCCGGGCACTCTGACATCTATCACCTACTTAAACATCATTGCTGACTAGGTACACCCTTTCAGGGCAACGGTCATCCCCTCTAGCTGCTGTTATGTTGTTATTTGGTTTTTAGGAGCATTAGCAACTAAGGCCATATTGCTCAGGGGATATGCAGTAGTCATTCCCTGACCTTTCCGCATCCTCCATATTTGGTGGTCATGGGCTCGAACCCCAGTCTAATCAAGAAGCTTGTGCTACGCACTGCTGCTCCTGCCCACCTGGCTACGGAGGCGCCCATCCCCTCTAGCAGTGCCCTCTTTCAGCAGGATAACGCATTATGCCACACCACCCAGATTGTTCGAGACTGGATTGCGAAACATGAGGAAGTCTCGGGTATTGCCCTGGGTATTTGGCCTCCAAATTCCCCAGACATCAATCCCATCGAGCATCTGTGGCTTGTGTTGGAACAGCAACCCCGATCTGTGGTGTCTCAACCATGGACGTTACAGGAGTTAAAGGATCTGCTGGTTACATGTTAGTACCAGATACCACAAGAGACATTTAGAAACCTTGTAGCATCCCTGCCTCACCACTGGGTAAGAGTTGTTTTGGCTGCATGTGGAGGACCAACATCATATTAGGCAGGTGGTAATCATTTTTTGGCTCACTGGTGTATATACATTCAGTGATCACTGAATTATGACCATCTGCCTAATACCATGTTGGGGCACCATTTTCTTTTCTCATCTCTTTTCTCTTAGGCTCTATTATATGCCTGAAGTATTCTATAGGGATTCAAGCCATGCTGCCTGCAAGTTTTTCCACAGCGTCGGAATGGATGACTTATGTGTTCATAGGCTTCACTTCCTGTTCAAAAACATCACACAGGTACTCAACTGGATTGAGTTCCGGGGAATTTGGAGACTAGTCAAGATGAGTGAAATCAACACTGTGTTCCTCAAACCACTCGTGCACAGTGCGGACCCGGTGACAAATCGCATTATTGTCTTGGAAGATTCCATTTCTGTCCAGGAAAAATGCAACACTGCAGGATGCACATGGTCTCCTATGAGCTGCCAGTAGACCTTACCAGTAATGGTAAAAGTATCCTGGTGGCAGCAAATGCTAATACAAACTCCATGATGTGGAAGTCAAGAACGGACTCCAAAGGTGAACTACGGGAGGAATTAATTGTAGCTAAGTCTGAAGATGATCAATACCCCCCGCCCCCGGACATCCACCAACCTGTGTCACTTCACAAGATCAATCATATAGTGATGTGACTACAGCTAATGCTACTCTCCATAACAGGATCAGTGAATGGACGATACATACTTCGTGGTGTGGCAGCAACCACAATCCCATTACTTGCAGTATAGACCCTGAACATCCAGACAGAAGGCCCTCCTCTCAAGATTTCACCCTTTACAACATCAAAAAAAGACAAAATGGGATATATGGGATACTGCTAGGAGCCATTGCGGTGCAAGTAAACACATGGGTTGTGTTAGAGTAGCTAAGAATAGGAACAGGTGTATATATACTTGCATGTACACCAATGCTAGGAGTTTGGTAAATAAATTTGACGAATTTGAGGTATTGCTCAGAACACCAAAGGCAGATTTGTTGGGATATCGGAGACGTGGTGTCACACAGATCAGTGGCGGATTTAGCACTTGAGAGGCCCCAGGCGCAATTCAATTTTGAGGGCCCCCTCTAAATATTTTCGGTACCACTACAGTGTGCATTCTACGCGCACGTTTTTACTATAGCACGCGCTCTAGATTTGGTGTTGCGGTTTTAATAATTTTGGTTGCGCAATTCTTTCATACATATTTTAACTAATGTTTAAACGAAAAAAATGACACAACTACCATCCCTCGTGAATCTAACATTAATACACGAAAACAACAAATCTCCAAACCAATGTTCATGTGCATAATTAAAAGAAATTTATTGATTTTATAATTACAGTATTACTACTGGGGAACTGGCAGATCGACTACATAAATGTAGTCATCTGGTGTACCTACACAAATTAATTTCCTTAAATTTCTCAGTCCATTGTTAGCGTTCTACATACACATTATTTGGTATGGCACATTATCAACTTTCTATTCCTTATAGATATAAATATATTAGGTGTTGTTGACGGCCACCAGTTTGGGAAGCACTGTCGTAGACAACAGTAAAAACATTATTAAAAATAAAAATATCATGCAATCTCTAAACAAAGCACAGGATCTAGTGGAAATTTGACTCATTTTTGAAACGCGGCTGATAAAATGGTTTTCAAATAACGCGAGAAAAAAATTAATTCCCAATTATCACTTGCTATAAATGTCACGCCTCGTCAAACAATTCAGTTTTGATAAATACATAAACAATACATAAGATATTACAGATATTACTTGATAACTAAACAAAAATACTCCTACACAAACACACCAAACTAGTACAGTAATTTGTAACAGATTCGTGAGAGAAATGTAGGTTCCGAAAGCTATTAAAAAAGACGATGCTCCATTACATGTGAGCAGTAGTGATTTCAGAGGCTTTAAAAGACTATTGTGCTTGCTTATTGGTTCCCAATTAGTTGCGAATAGTTTTGACCTGCCTCCGCGAACAAATCTAATATCGTTTCATGAGCAATATCGTCACAGGGTTCTTCACTAGGAAAAAACAAAGTATTTAATTTAAGCATTAATGATAATATGTATTCTACTCCAGATTCACTTAGTTCGCATAGATATTTCATATAATATGTAAAAATTTAAAATAAAACAATTTTTATTTTTTTGAGACCTAAGATTTGAGGGCCCCCTCGATTTAGGAGGCCCGAGGCGCGTGCCTCGTGCGCCTGTGCAGAAATCCGCTACTGACACAGATATAAGGAATGCAGAACTGGAATTTGGGGAATACAATGTGTACAGGAAGGATAGACAAGATAGGAACAGAAGAGGGGTTGTACTATTAGTTAAGAAACACAAAATAAAATCCAAGGAAGTGAAGCTAGTCAACATCACTGGACAGTGCAGTGTCGAGTCAGTTTGGTGTAACATAAGCATTGGGAGATCAAAATTGAGAGTACGAGTGTGTTATAGGCCTAATAACTCTGATGAGTATAATAATTAACAGTACATAGAAATAGGGTGGGCCAGTAAATCAGAGTCTTATAATGGGAGATTTTAATTTCTCAGATATTGACTGGAATTTGTGGGTTGGTCACTCACACACTAGCAAGGCTTTTGTGGATTTATTGCATGATTGTTTTCTACATCAGCATGTTCGGGAGGCAACTAGAGGGAATAATACTCTTGATCTGATTATCAGTAATGATTCTTTATGCATTAATAATCTGCAGATAAAGGAACCACTAGGTGGCAGTGATCACAGTGTGCTGAAGTGGGATTTACTCAATGAGGTAACTACCATCAGGGGTAAAGGGAAGGGTTATTGCTTTCTTAAAGGCGACTACGATGGTCTGAGACAGTATTTAAATTCTATACAGTGGGACCAACTGAAGATGTTACCAACAGCAAATTCAAAATAGGAAGCATTCAAAGAACTTATCTTGGAAGCTACTAGGCTTTACATACCAACTAAGAAATATTGTTCAAGGTTTAGGCCTAAATGGATGTCAGATGAACTAATGAGACATGTGGCAGAGAAGAAAAATGCATGGGACACACACAAATTAATGGCTGACATGGAAGCCCATGATAGATATAAGCTAGTCTGTAACCAAATCACAAAGGAGATTAGGCAGGCAAAGGCAGATTATGAGAAATCCTTGGCAAAGGATGCAAAGAAAAACAGAAAAGAGTTCTTTACCTATTTAATATCAAGAAGGAAAGAGATAAATCAGATTGGTCCACTGGATATTGATGGTTCAACTGTTGATGATCCTGCTCAGTTGGCTAACAAACTAAATGAGTATTTTGCATCTACATTCACCCACGAGGAGTTATTGAGGGAGGGGAATGCCAGAGGCGAGTTAAACTCTGGCAGTGAGCTGGATGATTTTTTAATAACTGAGAGGAAAGTGGAGGAGAAATTGTTGAAGATAAACATAAAAAAGGCACCCAGGGTGGACGGGATCTATCCAGTTATATTACAGGAGGCAGCAAAGGAAGTAAGCAAAACCTAAGCCATAATTATGAGAGCTTCTTTGGACTCAGGAGAGGTACTCATGCACTGGAGATGTGCAAATGTGACTCCAATTTACAAAGGAGGATCAAAGGGCAACACAAGTAATTACAGACCTGTTAGTTTAACTTCTGTTCCAGGAAAATTAATGGAGGCACTGGTTAAAGAAGCACTGATCATATAGACAAGACTTCAGTTATAGGTCGGACACAGCATTGTTTTGTTAAGGGAAAGTCTTGCCTGACCAATTTGATTGGATACTATGATGTGGTCACAAAGGAACTGGATGCAGGGAATAACTTTGATATCATATATTTGGATCTTAGAAAGGCTTTTGATACTGTTGCACATGGAAGACTGCTGCACAAATTGGAGCAGTGTGGCATTGAAGGCAAATTTCTGCTTTGGATAAAGGGATGGTTGAGTGGGAGAAGACAGAGAGTGGTAATCAACGGACACTGCTCATCGTGGACTAATGTTATTAGTGGAGTCCCTCAGGGTTCAGTATTGGGTCCATTGTTGTTTTCTGTATTTATAAATGATATTGATGATGGTATATCAAGCTTAATGTCCAAGTTTGCAGACGATACGAAGGTTGGCAGGGTTGTTAAGGACACTAATGACAGTACACTGCTGCAACAGGATACAGAAAAGTTGAGCAGATGGGCTGAGGTGGTAAATGAAGTTTAACATTGACAAATGTAAAGTACTACATATGGGAAGCAGCAACCCCAGAGTGACGTATCAACTGTATGGTACTACACTGACAGTGGTAGAGAACAAAAAGGACCTGGGGGTAGTTGTGCAGGCAGATATGAAGTTTTCTGAGCAGTGCAGACAGTCTGCAAGAGTAGCTCATAGTGTCTTGTCAATGATATACAGGAATTTTTCTAGCAGGGATAAGGTGGTGATTATCCCCTTATATAAGGCAATGGTCAGGCCACACCTTGAGTACTGTATACAGGTCCGGAGCCCTCATTCTAAGAAAGATGTAGAGCTGTTGGAACGAGTACAGAGAAGGGCAACAAGATTAGTGAATGGAACAAAGGGTTGCTCTTACGAAGAAAGACTTAAATTTTCCAAATTAGCGTCTGGTGACTAGGCACCTGCGAGGTAATCTGATTGAGGTGTATAAAACCTTGAATGGTTTGAGCATGCTCAATGCTGATTGAATTCATCCTCTTGCTCAGAATAATCATTTGAGGGGGCATAAATTCAAATTGAGAAAAGACAGATGTAGAATAGATGTGCAGAAGTTTGCCTTTAACCAGCGAATGGTTGGTTGGTGGAACAGACTTCCATCCTTTGTTGTGGAAGGTGATAGCCTATATAAATTTAAGGCTGAGCTGGACAGGTACTTGGAACGAATGGAAGCATGTTTTTTTTTTTTGGCTGATGCTGCATAAGCTTGCTTTCTTGCATCATGTGCCTCTACTAATGCTAATATCTGCACAGCACATACAGGCCATTACAGCTGAGCAACAGACCAGATTACTAGCACTTCCAGCCAAAACCTAGGCAATGGAAGTACAAAAACTGATACTTGAGAACTGTAACAGAAACACTTACTACACAGAGAAGATTGATGAGAATCTCTAGAAGAAACTTCCAAAGGTCCAAAAGGAACAACAGGCCAAATCATGAAGTCAAAAGATTAAATGAAATTTACAAAGAAAACAGAAGAATATATCACAGGACCATCTGCCACAAAAAGTGTTGGGAAAGGCTTGTTGAGAGGAACTGCAAGATTAAATGAAATCTACAAAGAAAACAAAAGAATATATCACAGGACCATCTGCCACAAAAAGTGTTGGGAAAGGCTTGTTGAGAGGAACTGCAACTCAGACCCTTGGGTACTAATCTATAGGCTCATCACCAAGAAGCTCCACCCAGGGGAGGTCTACTCATCCCTCCGAGACAGAAGCAATGCTGAGACCCTCTCATGGGAACAATCAGCTTCCAAGGTTCTGGACTCCATCATTCACCAGGATGACAGTAGAAAAGAATCGAACATCCAGACTGACATGCGTATTGGTGACCTTGCTTATCAAGGAAACGCCTATGAAAGAAACTTTGACAGAGAGGAAACAAAGTGCAATAGCTACCACTAAATCTGGCAAATGCCCAGGTCCGGCCCAAATTGAAGTCGAAGTTATCAAAAAGCTTTGGCAGTTCTCTCCAGCTATACTGTAAAACCTTTTCAACTCTTGCCTGCATGATGGAGTCTTCCCCACCATCTGGAAGTGTGCTCATCTTAAAATTCTGATTACGAAAGACACACCAAAAGATCAACCAGAATCATATCACCCAATTGCCCTGCTCTCTGTCCCCAGCAAAACACTAGAAAAGTTACTGGCTCAGTGATTCTCTGCAACCTACAAGACAAAGTGTACTCCCAGCAATTTGGCTTCAGAAGGGTCAATGTGTGAAGGATGCAATTCATCCTCTCCTTACTGCAAGAAATATGCCCTCGGCATCTTTGTGGATTTCGAAGGGCCTTTGACACCCTCTGGTGGCAAATTTTCTGAAGAGGTTCAGGGAGGCTGAGGTGTCCAAACCCATATACTTATGTGTCCAGTTACCTCAACAAGAGAAGCCTCATTGTGAGAACCACCCACTCCCAGCTAAACACACGTGCATTACCAGAGGATGCCCCCCATGCCTCTGTCCTAGGGCCTCTCTGCTGGAATGTTGTTTTTGATAAATGGCTAAAAAGAACCCACAACACTGTGAAGCTGGCTTACGCTGATGATCTTGCCATTATAGTGTACGGAAACTCCAGACTTCAACTTGATACTGCTGCCAACAGCATCTTGGATGATCTTTCAGAGTGGTGTGAAGTAAACAAACTAACAGTCTCCACCACCAAGACCCAACAAATGCTCATCAAGAGTACAATGAACACCAAGCAACCACTGACAGTAAAGTACAGGCATGCCCAGATCAAATACACAGGGATATACAAATACTTAGCAGTAGTACTGGATGACAACAACTCTTTCGTACCACATTGTGACTTCAAAGGGGGAAAAAAAAAAAAAAAAAAAATCAAGAATATAACTTAGAAGATGACTAGAGTCACGTGGAGGGACTGGGTTTTAAAACCCACACACACCTTCCAGATCTATGAATCTCTATTCCTGCCTATTCTGAACTTTAGTGCTGGCACATGGGGACACATGTTGAGAACAAATCTGTCCAGAAAAGGCTAACTCAAGAACAGAAGAATCCTTCTAAAGGTGTCCAGAGCCTGCAGAACTGTCTCCACTCCGGCACTGCAAGCTATTTGTAGAAAATTGGCCCATCTACCTAGAGATCGTGCATTCATATCTCAAATATCACAGGGGCGACAGTCAGGTCCAAAGACCTGACTGTCGCCCCAGCAAATGAGAGGAGGATCCATGCCCAGTTTGTCCAAATTTGGCAGCAAAACTGGAACAGCAGCCTACTTGCTAGGACCACATTCCACTTCAATCCTCAGTCAGGGAGCTTAATAAACAGTCCCTCTTCTGGTTCAACCCAGAACTATATGCAATGTATCTCCTCACTGAACATGGTAGCCTGAATGCCGAAGTGCACAGCTTCCATCTCTCTCAAACCCCCTATTAAACCTGCAGTTCCCAGGAAACAGCAGAGCACATACTACTACTAGAATGTCCGCACTATGCTGATCTTCGGCAACCACTTCAGTTGATAACTGAAGTTTATTCACTTCAGGAAACACCCTCTTTGTTAGACTCCAGGGAAAACTACAATGCTTTCACACAATATGCCAACAAAAAGTCTTCAAAAGAAGTCATATGAGGCTGAACACCACATAACTGTGAATGAATTCTCATGGATATTGTGTGTCTTAACAGAGGATATACCTGCCTTCTCCACATGGACGTGACAAATACTATCTGAAAAGACCCACCTGGTCTGGATTACATCTAATAAACTTCGATACCCACATAGACAGCCTTCACTGTCCATATTAACTGGATTACATCTAAACTTCGATACCCACATAGACAGGCTGAACACCACATAACTGTGAATGAATTCTCCTGGATATTGTGTGTCTTAACAGAGGATATACCTGCCTTCTCCACATGGATGTGACAAATACTATCTGAAAAGACCCACCTGGACTGGATTACATCTAATAAACTTCGATTACCCACATAGACAGCCTTCACTGTCTATATTAACTGTGATTACCAAGCGGCAAACTCCACCACCTATAAGGGCACACCCAGACTGACTGCTCACTGGACTGGAATTTTGATTCACTTCATCTATCCCGGACTCGTCAACTGCTGACCCCTAACTCCCACAGGTGGGAACTCTGCATGAACTGCTCTCCCCTGCTTATCCAGCAAACCAGCTGGGTTGGGATCTTTGCTGGTTCTGATGCTCAGCTCAGCTCAGAGCAGGAAGATAGACAACTCTCAGAGACTAGCTGACCTTGGTAGCCCGAGGTGGGACCTTCTGCTGACCCCTTCGGGGTTGGGATTAACGGACGCCACTGTCCAGACTTTCTTTGCTTTTATTTTCCTTCATTAATCTTGTAACTTCTACTTTTCTTGGGGATATCTCCTTTCTGTCTACTCTCCCCCCCCTCCATTTTACCCCACTCTTCACCAACTATTTCCTCTTCTGTTCTATGTTTCTTTTGGACTTTTCTAATATTTTCTGGAAAGTCCGGTGCAAGACCCATCCTGGATAGTTTGACACATCTCCACGTGGCTAAGGTTGGGAGGTAGGGGACAGCTAACAAGGTGTCTCCTGCTCCCTGGCTAGGAAGTCGCCACGTGCCAGCACATAAACATAACACTTGTAAACCTACACTACATTTACACAGCCAGCTTTGGAATTTGCCGAGTACAGACAATACAGCGGCATAGGAGGGAAACCCGGGTGACCGCCAAAAACGAACAAGAAACAAAAAAAAAAAAACCTCGCCAGTCAAAGTGCATGTGTGAATGTGTGTGTGTGTGTGTGTGTGTGTGTGTGTGTGTAGGTAGGATGGCTCCTAGAACGTCCGTTCAAATTCACCTCATTTCTTTATAAGTTGAACAGACTCTGGAAAACAGGCCAGTGTGTAATAGTGTAATGTTTGTGTAGTTAATGCCAGTCAAAGTGCAAGGAGATTTCAAGGAGTGCAGTCATGATTTTTGCAGCTCTTCGAATTATCGTGTACACTCTCAGATTTTTGGTTCAATTTGAACTGCCAACATTTTTCTAGCTGTATAATAACTAACCTTTTCTTAGTTTGAGTGTTAACTTTCTAAAATATTAACCAGTAAGTTTAAAGTTGGTTTTGTGTTTGAGGGTCAACAAGTGCTGTCATCGACAGCATTTTGTTTTTCACTGACATAATTTTGCAGTGCTGTGTACACTTTAATTGCAACAATTTTGTGCCTTTGGATCAACTAATTGGAAGAATATATTTTCCCTGCAAAAAAAGGTTAAAAGAAAATAAAATCTCAAGGATGAATTACTGTATAAAGTTCCAAATCAACGAAGTAGGACAGTGATTATAGTTGCCACTGGATATTATTGTGATTGTTGACTGAATGAGTAATATTTCCTTGTTTTTATTCACACTGACTATGGATAGGACTTGTAGGAAGGTACACAGAAAGGGGGGGGGGGGAAGAAGATGAAATTGGTTCTTTTCCTCCATTCACCCCAAGACTTCCTAGAATACATGCAGAAGTAAAAAGGTAGGTGATAGCAAAAATCTTCAGGGAAAAGTTATGAAGGGGGAATTACCCCTGGGAGGCGCCTCCGTAGCCAGGTGGGAAGGAGCAGCAGTGCGTAGCACACGCTTCTTGATTAGACCGGGGTTCGAGCCCGTCACCACCAAATACGGAGGATGCGGAAAGGTCAGGGAATGACCACCGCATATCCCGGAGCAGTATGGCCTTAGTTGCTAATGCTCCTAAAAACCAAATAACAAACAAACAAAACATTACCCCTGGGTTGAGTTCTAATAGTAATGTACGAGTTGGAACTAGTAACGCTGTGGTTAATGTTGAAACTGGTTCAATGGTATTTGCTGATAGACAGACTGAAATTATGGATCAGGGAGTGCAAATAGAAGAAATTAGAGAAGGGTTAGATGATCTTCAGATATTTGCTGAACAAAAATTTGCAGTTTTATCTGATATACCACCTAACAGTTTGAGTGTTGACAGTTTTCTTTTTGGCAATTTCAGTAGGAAAAGCACAGATACAAATGTTCGCAAAAGCGATATTATTGTATGTAATATTCATGCACGTTGTGCATGAATATTACATACAATAGTGTAATCAACAACAAACTTAAGAAATTAGTTGTTGATTACACTACTAACAAAGCAAATAAAGTTACCAAGGCGGCATCTAATTTCTTTTTGGAAAAGTGGGCAGATATGGAGATTGTTACAATTGCTCTCTTAACAGATAACAAGTGGTTAAAGGTTAAGAATGAAGAACTGCAATTATATGCAAATCTGTTTAATGATTTAATACATGGACAACCCATGATGTCAAATTTGGTGGGACAGCATACTGTTTCTTACGCAGATAAGGTTAAAGCACATAGTGATCAGGAAGCTGAAATAGGAAATAATAAGGTAGAGATTAAACAGACAGGGAGTATTGTTAATGAAACTATACAGAAAAGGACAGACATAAAAATACTCTCATTCTAAGAGCAGAAAGTTAGGCCCAATATTCTAATAGTAATGATGTAAAGGAGGTTGTTGTTAAATCATTAAAGTAGGATATGAAAGATATCAAGATTAGAAACCTTCAGATTATTAGAAATAAGGGAGACATAACAGAAACTGAAAATAGTACTGATTTGAACAGAATACTTGACATTGAAATTCTAGTTGGGAAAGGGATAAAACATGATATGGTTAAGTTTTCGAATCAAACTATATTAGCATATGATGTGTTAAAGGATCTCACAAAGGATGAAATTATTGCAGATTTTTACTGTAAGAAATTTAAAGATTATGGTTTTATGGAAAGTGAGGTTCAGGAAAGCATCACTTTCAGATTTAATATGGGAACAAGAGCAAAAGTTACTAACTGGGTTATACGGCTGTCACCTACTCTTTATAAATGGGATTTTGAAAATGACATAATATTTTTGGGCTTCAGCTCTCATAAGTTTTGTAGATTTACTGTAGTTAGTAAATGTTTTAAGCGCATTGGGTATGGGCATTTGGCTGTGTACTGTACTCATAAGGTGGTAGGGTGTGGACATTGTGCGCAAGGAGGACACATTTGCTGACTGTCCTAATAAAGAGTAAGTGGCTAGGTGTATTAGCTGTAAGTGGAGGGGAAGAGATTGTGAGCACTCTGTATAGGACAATAAATGTCCTGAATATATTAGGGCTTTAGAGTTAGCCACTTTAAGGGTTTATAATGAATAATAATTATATAAATAGAAGGTTAGAACTGAATAATATGTTAGATAAAGAGAAAGTTATGCAGCTGAATTGGCAAAAATCCAGATCTGTTATAAGTGAAGCTAGTGTGACAGTGACTGATAATGATTTTGATATTTTGTTTGCAGGAACCATATGTAAGAAGAAATTTTGAAGTCACAGATTTTCCTGTGATTTTCCTGTGAATTTCACAGATTTTACTTCTAGGGTTATAACACTGACTGCAAACCTAAGACTGCCATAGTTGCAGTCTTAGGTTTACAGTCTTTAATTAAAATTTAAATATAAGAAGTCATTTCAAAATTATGTACTCAATGTGCTATATGTATACATGTTTCAACTGTTACAATTTCCTTTTACTCATTGTTAGTTTATTGTCTTCCAACAATGAGTATTAATTCATCTATCCAGTATTTGGAAATAGTTGGAGTTTATATCTGGCAGTAATGTAGTTTTTACAATTGACAGTAATACTAAATCATTGTTGTGGTACAGTAACACAACTGATAGTAGAAGTGTAGCTTTTGAGAAGTTTATTTTCTGCCATAATCTGACTGTTTTAAATTTTAGTGGTAAGCCAACCACTTTTGATAATATCCATGGTTCTTCAAAAATTGATATTACCTTGGTGTCTCAGCTTTTGAATAGGATTTTTCTGTGGGATGTAGTCATTGATTACAAACAGTGATCATAGAGCTATTGTGTTCAATTTATCATTGGTAAACAGATATTGTGATCAGGAGGTATTTAATGAATGTAACAGATTTAAAAAAAATCTGTTACATTCATTAAATGTAACAGATTTAATCTGTTACATTTAATCTGTTTAATTTAATATTCAGAAAAAATTGGAACAAATTTAAAGGTTTCTTGAATGACATGTTTTCTTATTCAGCTTATGATTTTAATAACCTAAGTGCAATAGAATATGCTTATTTTGTGCAGACATTGTATTTAGCATTATTATTTGCAACTAAAAAGAAGCGTATAAAAAAATACCTTAGTGGTCTAATAGTTGGCTAACTTAAGGAAAGAAGAAGTTTTCAGTTTAAAGAAAACATATCGGTATAGGGTCTCAATGAGGCTGTTAGGTTTAAGGAGTTGAATAAAGAGAAAAAGAAGCTTTATCATAAATCAATATATAAACATAAGATGAGAGCATGGACTTGGTTTGGTTTTTTTTTTTTTAGGAGCATTAGCAACTAAGGCCATATTGCTCCAGGGATATGCGGTGCTCATTCCCTGACCTTTCCGCGTCCTCCATATTTGGTGGTGACGGGCTCAACCCCGGTCTAATCAAGAAAGCATGGAAAGATTAGTGTTCACTGTAGGGAATAATGATCCTTGGGGTCTTTTGTTTAAATTAACAAAAAATTGAATGTTAATAATTTGATTTATAATGTGAGAACTGGCAACACACTGAAACACACAATTGGACATCAACTGTCCAGGCTATCAGTGATAAACTGTTTAGGGTGGATTGTGCAGCAAATGAGAATACTATGCAAAGTACTGTTAGGAGGAAAAAAATGTTTTTTGTTGACAATGTAACTAATGTTTTTAACATTACATCTATGGGAAATAAATTCCTGCTATACAAGTACATGCCAGGAACAAATTAACTCATAAAGTTGGGAACTGCGTGTGTGTTGAAACTCCAAGTACGAAAAGTACAGGGTTGTTAAAATTAAAGTATCCCTATGTAGAGAGCTCTAGAGCAAATTCTAAGGCTTGTACTGAAGAGAAATTTGGACAACAGGTACAATAAAGAATGCGCTCGCCATTTATTGGGGGGGGGGGAAATTGGTTACAAAATTTGTCACTATATGGCTCTGTGGCAATACAAATCACTTGAACAACGCTACAATTGTTCAATGTGTCCTCAATTTTGGACAACACCAGTTTCCATTCGTAGAACAGCATTTTCTACAGCAGAACGTAACATGTCAACTGGAATAGCCACTTCAGATCTGCCAGAGTTTGACATCCTTCCCGATACGCCTGGTTCTTCAAAAAACCCCACAACCAGAAGTTGCATGGGGTGAGGTCCAGTGATCAGGGTGGCCGAGATGTCTGGAAACAACGGCTGATGACCCGTTCGTCTGTAAAGTGTTGCCTTAGCAATCTTTGGACACAACTGTGGATGTGGGGTGACGCACCATCTTGCATGTATATGGTATCCTGAAGGCATTCACGTTGTTGCAGCTCTGGTATTGAGAAATTTTCCAACATTTCATAATATTGCTATCCAGTGATGGAACAGGTGCAGGGTCCAGTCGGTGTTACCTGTTCAAAAAAATATCGCGCAATCATGAATGCGGCCGTAAATCCACACCACACTGTCACTTTTGGAGAATGCAACGGTACCTCTTGGATAACTCGAGGGTTTTCTGTTGCCCAAATGCGACAGTTGTGTGTGTATTCACTTGTCCATTTAAGCAAAAGTGGGCTTCATCACTCCAAACGATGTTCCATGGCCAAGTGATATCCACTGTCATTCGCAGAAGAAACTGAAGTGTGTATGTGAAACAAATACCTCCATCACCATGCTTTAGCTGCTGTAGCATGTGCATCTTGTAAGGATAGTACCGCAACGCCTGACACATTACTAGTTTTACGGTGGAATACGGCACGTCCACTTCGCAAGAAACAGCTAGCACACTTGCGCTACCACATGGAGATTGACTTGATGAATCCACAACAGCCATAGCCACATCTTCAACACGAGAGGAGTCCACTCGTTTCGACCTTTACCTGGTTGAACACCAAGATATCCTGTCGCTTCAAATTTTGCAGACAGCACAAACAGTCATAGGTCCACACCTTATGCACTTATGCCAGAATTCTCTGATAGCTGCAGCTGCCATTCTGATAGTACAGCTTCACTAATAGTGCCTTTTCCTGTAATGTTGTTGGCATTGCTGCTGTAATGTAGGCAAATATCTACTGTATGATTTTGAAGAGACTGCTTTGCTTTTAAAGTACAATAGAGCTGAGTAGTGGCATGTGGCAATAACTTACAATTATGCAAAAAACTTAAGTTATTTGCAAAACGTAACTAAGATAGTTATGCACCATATAGTGACAAATTTTGTAACTAATTTTTTTTTTCCAATAAATGGCAAGCGCACTCTTTATTGTACCTGTTGTCCAACTTTCTCTTCAGTACGAGCCCTAGAACTCACTCCAGAGCCCTCTACATAGGGATACTTTAATTTTAACAACCCTGTATTAAAACCTATAATACAGTAAAACATCAGTTATCTGGAATACAGTAATTTGAAAGGTTGATCTTTCTTCTTCTTTTTTTTCTTTCTTTTTTTTTTTTTTTTTTATTAAAAGTAGGACAGTAAGTGGCAGTTATAGTGATCATGTTTGCAAATTGAATTTTGATTCTAATAAGTGAAAGATCAAGTTTACTACCTATTTATAACAGATTGTACAAACAAAAAGACCAATAAACTGAAAACTGTTTTTATTGTTTTATGGTTGTGACCTCTAGAATTCTGTGTGACCTAAAGTAATCAGCTTTAGAAAAATATCAGAGACTACAGGGTTTTCTCGAAAACTATAATTCCTGCTCTCTCTTTCAAAACAGTCCGAACACGTGCCGCCACCAGCCAACATCCATGTACTGTCCAACTTCAAACCCACAGAACCAACTTTTCATCTTCCTCATTTATTCATTCAACTGCTGTTTTCTGGAACAACCTTCCTTCGTACGTATTTCCTGAAAATTACAGTCTACAGAAGTTCAAGTTTAATATCAACAAATATCTTCTTTCGTCATCTCAACCTCCAAATATCTTCTCAACAAAAACCTTCTTTCGTCTTCTCATCCTCTTGTGTTTGGGGTTTTCATAAAAAAAAAAAAAAAAAAAAAACATTGCTCCCCTGGAATGTTGTTGTGGCACCCCGGTTGATCATTGTGTTAAGAGTATAGTTGACCATAGCAGATAAATCTACCAGTTGAATTATCGGGCCTTTTAGAACATTCCATCTTGATCCAAGCAAGGGCCAAAGTTGCATGTTTCAAAGAAATAAAACCCAAGTTGTGGTTTACAGAATTGGGAAAATGGACACAAAAAACTAATGTGACAGAGTTGTGTAAAGAGATTTTGAGCCAGCAAGGTCTAAGAGAAGAGATTCCGGCATTTCAGACAAGGAATGTTGGAGCAGACTTTTCACAAGCACCATCTACAAAGTGAAAGAAATCAAAGTAAAAAATAAGAAAGTTAGACTTATTTATTTTTTAGATTAGATCTTTTTCACATATAAATCCGTTCCATCAGTTCTGTTAATGCATTAATTACCGTTATAATCAGTATAATTTCCCCCCACGTGCATACGCTATTCGACTCAATCCAGATCTGATCTGATGGCTGAGGTCCAAGGTGGACAGCACTGCTTGTACCGTCCATGCTGCTTGTTCATGGCACCAACTGAAATCAATGGTGAAGACAGAGATTTAATGGGTTGTTTTCTTGCACATAATTTTAAGCACATCAGCAAATTAGACCATATCGTGCCGCGTGTATTATGCCTGTACAAGTGTCTATTCGTGAGCCAATTGTGTATATTGTGTGGGCTGAAATACTCCAAATAACTCACAGGGACACTATGAGTTATTCAGAGTACTTCTCCTGCCTGAGATTGCCGAACTGACAGGAATCGAACCCAGATCTCTCCAAAGGAGTGAAAAGTGGCGAAATTACTATACTCAGCCAGTGCAAAAAAGGCAGGCAATTATAAACTGAACTGGACATTCTAAACAGACTAGATTCGGGAGGACGATCCACCAACAGAACCATATAAAGAACAAGAGGGGGAAAATATTGTTATGTAGCATGGTAACAACTCCATTAGGTGCAATGAAATTAAATCGATCTAGACTTTCAATCACAATTGAGATGGAAATATTGTTAAATTTTTTTAGAGAGGCCAGTATGCAATGTATAACTCCCTTAAATTCCACAACAGATGAAGAAGGCAATCAGTTTGTATTATATGAAGATTTGAAAAAAAAAAAAATTTCCCAGAAGTGTCCAATGCTCTTCAAATGCGAGTAATTGTTGCCCATCTCCAAGCGATAACAACGCATTCAATGGTTTTAGGCGAATCTGAAAATTAACGATATCACAAGCTGTTAATGTAAATACAGTATATAAAGTTCAATCATTTTAAGAAGTTTCTTGTATTTTGTGCTATATGCACTAAAAGTTTATATTCAAAGGTTTAAATGTGTTTGCTAGACAGGTAGTTCTCGACTTAACCAGTTAATTTGTTCCCACCGCGAGCTTGTAAAGTGGGAAATAAATCCCATAGAGAATGTTAAAAATTGGGGTTACGTTCTCAACAATGAAATTAGTTAGCTAATTAATTTATGTTTAAACAATGATTTATTCATCCAAAGAAATTAAATTATTTATGACTTATCAAATTTTAAATAATGTTTATTCTTCATCGCCGTAGCCGAGTGATCATACGCGTGTGCAAAGTACACGTGCCTTGAGTGACCGGGTTCAAGCCCGTGACTGTTGAATACGGTGCTGTTTGTGTTCTCTCTCTCTCTCTCTACCTTGTGAACTCCTCTGACCGTGTGGTCGTCCCGTAGTATAAACAGAAAATTTATTTATTTATTTAAATGCACACTCGTTGATCATTTATTATTGGCTCAGCACTCGTTGGTTTGTTGCACAAGGAGTCGTCTTCTTCAGAAATGCTTCAAGAGGCGTTGTTTTCGAGATAACCTTCTCTTTTCTTTATAAATTTCAATAGCATGCATAAGCATTTTTTAACGGAATGTACAAATCGCAACTAACACGATTTGCGCGGAGTAACAAGTTTACGAAGCTTAAAAAAAGGAATGAAGAGAAGATCCTGAAAATTTGTTTTTAATACGATTGAAGATTTCAGTTAAAGGGGAAACACATTTCACCATTATAATGCAAAAAAAAAAAAAAAAAAACAGTTCCAGCTATCGGTATTTTTGCAGATGCAATACATCGAGTTTACTACCCATTTATAATTGCTTGCAGTAACAGAAAAGCCCAATAAACCGAAAAGTGGAAATTGTTTTTGTTATGGTCGTGACCTCCAGAAATATGCTTTAGAAAAATGTCACAAAGGTGTTCAAAATTGGTTCTTATAACAGAACATATGATAACGATGAAAGTGTAGTGAATTTTATTGATTTGAATTGGTAACTAATACAATTTGCACTATAAAAACGACCTTTCAGAGAGTTATATAGCGAAAATTTCAACTTCCGAGGTCGTGGAACGAATTGTCAAAAAACAATGTGTTATTGGGTTCACATTACGATATTTTCACGCTCCGATGGTGTCTCTGGAACGGATATCGTAAAGCTGGATACACTGCTATATATAGCTACGCGCGTGGTTTGAAATGCGCTATTTATGAATGTTTAACATTCGTTTTTTGCAATTAATGTTCATATTTTCGATTTTGTTGATACCTGATACTTTGAAGAAAAAAACTCGTAAACCCGGGAACTCGTATAGCGAAAACTGCCTGTATTTAATATTGTTATACAGTACAGAGAAACGCCGTCTCTCTTTAAAAAAAAAAAAAACCCACACCACGTTTCCAACCATTCTAGTAATTTTCCCCTGAGAACACATGGATTCTGCAACTGTTTCGTTAGATTTATCATTGAATTTATTTATGTACATGTGTTACCGTTTTTAATTTTCGTTAATTATTACCATATTTCAAGATATTAATATCTTTGTAAAAATAATCTGCAGGAGGAGTTCTCAATCTTCAGTCCTATTCTGCAGCAGTTCTCAATATTCTACTTTTGTAACAGCCGCTCTTTGAGAAAACTAAAATCTTCATTCGTTCCGTATCTCTCCCCCCCCCCCCCCACGATCACAACAAACTTAATTCTTTAGGTTTTCATTCATTATGGTACACTGTGATAACATCCCCCCCCCACCCCGGTACTCAATGAAACCTGAAGAGAGGGGAGCAACATACGTAACTCACAGGTTGAGAACAATACATAGTGGGTGAAGCATGAATCCTTCGTATGATAAAATCGATTATACGATTTAGTCTTTTTTTTGTTTTGTTTTGTTTATTCTAATTATTTTTTACTGTGAGGATGTTTTCTGTTATTTTTTTATTTCCTTAGTACTGTTTATATTGTCAATTATTAGTTCAAAACATCAAATTTGTGCAACGGATGGACGAAAATGTCACGCCATCCACTTAAGGGAAAATTCAAACAGGAAATATGATAGTTTCATTTAAAACTGCAGCCTTTATCAACCCACTGCAGGATGGAAGTCTCCTCAACAATTCATAGCGACATAAAAAGTATAAGATTATTATGCAGTACAAAGAATACAAAAAGCAACGTGTTGAAGTCACCTAAAAAACAAAATATCTATGGAAGGCTGGTGTGACCGGTCACGGAAAAAAAAAAAAAAAAAAAATTGCTTAAACGATAACAAAGATTTGTACGTGCATACGTGGCACGTGTGTATGTCACATTGCATTAACACACACCGAGGCTCCAAGGTCATTCTGTTGAGACTATAATTGAATCAGCCCGAAGTCCCTTTTCAGCAAATGATTGCTGGATCGATACGGAAAATTACGCCCTTCTCATTTACATAGCCAATAGCAGAATAGCACATGGAAAGGCCGACTACCAGTCAGCAAGTAGCAACGCAAGATGACAAAAGTTAGGAGGAACGACTGGGCTATTCACCACCACCACACATGAAGCAACGTGTTGTCTGTCGCCAACTCTAGCCTATCAAAACGCTTTGAAATATGGCCAACAGATGAAACCAAAAAATAAAATATGAATGTACAAATAGAGCTGGTATAGCAAAAAAATAAAATCTAGTTTCATGGAATAATTTCGGTTTTATTTTACAGAGTCCCGTTATGAAAACAATATACCACAGCACTGATTTCATGAACTTCAAATGATTCACGACTGTCCTTGTAAACTCGTCTGACCCTATGTGGCATCCCCGGACTATAAACAGAAACATTTATTTACGCAATTAAACGGTAGACTACATATAAGAAAACACTTTTGGAGGGGAGGGGATGGGGTACAAAGCCTTAAACTCAGTAAAATTAGGATACCAATCAGCGTATTATATGAAAAATCTCCAATTAACAAAAGAGAATTAATAGAAGACTGGGTCGTTCAAATGGACAAGAACTGAGTGATCAACATGCAGCCAATAAGCCATTAGGAGCAGAAAAATTACTTTTTTGGCAAAAATAATAATTTTCGTTACTAAAATCGCCGCGGTAACAGTAAATCGAATAAAAAAGTGAAAACTTTATTTATTATTTTTTAAATTTTGATATGAATGACCTTAAATCATATTGAAATTATATATGCATAGTAAAAGTAACAGACTCATCCTTGAATGATAGTGATGTGAACGACAATGAACATTTTGAAAAGTTGAATCATTAAAATATTAGGGATTAGCTGTTTTGATCTAAAAACGTTGTTAAAAACTAATATATGACCATAATTTAACAAATACGGTATATTTGTTAAATTATGGTCTATGCCTAAATATTTCAACTGCGTTGCGAATTTTGACACTTCCTGTTTTTCTTGAAACCAGAGAAAGGTATTCACAGTACATGTGCTTTAGGGGTTCAAAGCTCGTGACTGCTAAATATGGTGCTGTTTCTCGTATTCTCTATTTTGTGAACTCCTCTAACCGTGCGGTCGTTCCGGAGTATAAACAGAAAATTTATTATTATTATTATTTAACATCTAAAATGTTCAGGAAAGATGATGATCTCGCAACACGAGCAATACAAAGAGATATTTCCGAGAATACTGATGTGGACGACAATTTTAAAATAAACTGCAATAACCGCAGGGGATTCTGATAAATTCTCGGCCGACCCATTTCCATTTTTTTTTATGACAAATGGATGTCAAATTATGAAAGAGTATCTTTTTGTGTTAAACAGCCTATTTGCCTCAAAACCCTTATTATCAATTTTTATTTTTAACGGGTTTAAAAAAAAAAAGTTACTTTCAGCAAAGATGAAGGTTATGAAATAACTGTTTATATAAGATATGAAGAAATTCATGCTGATATGTTGACGATGTTAGGGGAACAGTGGCCATGCTATTCAACCATCAAAAGCTGGATTGCAAAATTTAACTTTTTTTTTTTTTTTTTGACACTGGGGATGCAGAGGGGAAGACCAATTTCTGAGACATTGTCTGAAAATGTTGATGCCACTCACACTACGATACTGATATGGTGCTGTATCGTAGACATGCTAGACTAGCATGTCCCAGGAACATATTGGCTGTTATTCATGACATTCTGAACATGCAGAATGCTCTCTACCAAACAGCAACCCAATTGTCTGAATGCCGATCAAAAGCGACAGCGTGTCGTGTCTTCAATTGACATTTTGAGCAGCAAAGTGCCGATGATCTTTTGGCGAAAATTGTGACCATGGATGAAACATTTATTATTTCATTATGATTCAAACAACAGCAGGAGTGGAAGTAGTGGATTCTCTCCCCCCCCCGCCAGTTCAAAGAAGTTCGGCACCCAAACATCTGCTGGAAAGGTCATGGCCTCTGTCTTCTGGGACAAGGGGAGGATTTTGTTTATTGACTAACTGGAAACAGGTAAATCCATAACTGTTGAGCATTATTCATTACTTTTGGTCAAACGGAAGACCAAGTGCAGAGAAAAGCTCACCGGAGGGGTGGTATTTTTGCAGGATAATTCTCCGGCATACACGCACAACAAGCGCATGGAAAATTGGCTGAAAGTCATCTTCATCATCCGCCATATTTTTTAGATCCTGCGCCCTCGGACTACCGCTTCCCAAAAGTGGGGGAAAAAAATAATAATAAAATAATAGATTACCAAATTTTGCATCAAATGATGATGTCACACAAGCAACGGAAGACCGGTTCAGAAAGCACTCATTTCTGTTTTATAGGTTTGATCGGTGGGTGGGCCCTGGTGTTGCAATAGTGACAACCCAGTTATGAAGTATAACTTCACAATATGAGAGATGCCTGATGGCGTACAGTGATATAGACTATAAATGCTGGAACATTGTAGAAGGTATCGAGTTTAAAGATTAATATGTCGAACAAATTATGCACTATAAAATATTTAAGGGCAAAAACCTCATGCGAGGTAGAATGACTAACATATAGGTGAGTGCAAGAGCATCATTTTAACATAGCCACCTACCAAAGTAGTTAAATTAATTAATTAAATTGGCATCGTTTTGGTTATATCTCATATTGTGAATGCCTTCACAACGAGTTGTCATGGTATTGTACTACTTCGAATAAGTAACACTTCACCAGTGAAGAAGACTACTATTACTTATTCTCAGCAGATTCCACCAACCAGACGGCACCGTCTCAAAGCTTGTTGGTTTCTCCTAGGTGGGTGGGCAGGTACCCCTGGTGTTGCAATAGTGTTAACCTTCACAATATGAGAGATGCCTGATGGTGTGCAGTGATATAGACTATAAAATATTTAGTGTTACTTATTCGACATGATACAATACCATGGCAACTCGTGAAGGCATTCACAATGAAATATAACCAAAACGATGCCAATTTAATTAATTAATTTAACTACAGTACTTTGGTAGATGGCTACGTTAAAATGATGCTTTTACACTAACCTATATGATAAATTATGCACGTAATTGGATTATCTTGTTTCTTTCTATTATAGGCCAAGAACTTATCAGTATCCCCACGTAAATAAATGTAATTGTTTCTACACAAACAATTACATTGGCACAATTACTCTCAGGCTTTTTCATTTTCCACTAAGCTGAGTATAGTACCACACAGTTGGTACATTAATGTAGGATTACTGAAACCCATATAGCAGTTGAAGTTTAACATTTGTCAACATTAAACTTCAAATGCCATTTCTCAGCCCATCGGCCCAATTCTTCTAGATCTTGTAGTAACTTACCTTTATTACTGTCATTAACCACCCTACCAAACTTTGCATCCTCTGCAAATTTAGACATTAAGCCTGATATACCTTCATAAATACCATTAATGATTATAGAAAACAACAACTGGCACAGCACCGAACCCTGGGTTACTCTACCAGTAACAATAGTCTACGAAGAGCACTGCCCACTGATAACCACTGTCTTCGTCCACTGATCCATCCCTTTATCTACAGCAGTAACTTACCCTTAATGCCACATTCTCCACGTTTCTAAACGCAACAGTATCAAAAGCATTCCTGAAATCCAAATATATGATATCAAAATTATTTTTTTCCATTCGCTTCCTTTGTTACTGCATCAGAGTATCAAGTATTAAATCAGATTGGTCAGACAAGACTGTTCCTTAACATATTCATGCTGTGACTGCAGTACAACTGCATTCCTGTCCAGATGGTCCTGCATTACTTATTTAACCAGTTATCCATTACTGTTCCCTAAAACACAGGATAAACTAACAAATTTGTAATTAGTCATGTCACCTTTTGATTCCCCTTTGTGAAATGGAGATAAATTCGCATATATCTAGTACATAAGGACCTCTCTCCTGAATCTAAGAATGCTCTCATAATCATGGCTAAGGGTTTGCTTTCCGCCTTTGCTACCTACTTTAATATAACTGAACAGATCCCCATCTGCCACAGGTGTGTTTTTATGTTCAGCTTCAACAATTTCTTTTCCACTTTCCTTTTAATATCTTAAAATCATTTACAAAATCATTTAGCTAGCTCGTCACTAGAGTTTGATAAACTTGGCAGGCGAAGATTTTGCGGCTCCAGCAAACCGATCAGTTTGTGTAAAAATTTTTGCTTTTTATTGACTTAATTTATTTTCTAGAAGTAGCTTTATAGTCCTAGTCAAGCTACTTAGTTTATTTTGAATTTAGATAGTGATTTTGTGGATTACTACCAGGGCCATGCAAATGGAGGGTGTGCACTGGATGTGCAGCACCAGGGCCCCCAATCGTGGAAGCCATCAGTCTCAACATAAATGAGGCCCTTTAAGCTCTTTTGCATCCAGGCCCGCAAATACCTTTGCTCAGCCCTGGTTACCACTTAGTATCGGTAGAACCTTGTACTGTTCAAAACTTGCAGCCATTGTTGTGGTATATTAGATCAATACGGAATAGTGTAGCGTATATCTCAAACTTGATAGCGTAAGGTCCAACGATAAACTAGACAGTGTAATACGTAGCACTGTATTAGGAATCTATTATAGTATTGCCAATTAATCAATTAAATTTATAAATCTTATTAATTTTCATTGTTAACTAAATTGTATTTAAACGGAAATCATGCCCCAGCCTAGAGCAGCAAAGCAACATGCAGAAAGTAGCGAGAGTGCTGTGGCTCAGGGAATAACTGAAGGAGGCAATTCTCCAATGCATCACATCGAAAAAAAAATGTACAAAATGTGAAATGTTTGCGGACTTTCTAGAAGTGGACATGATCTAGCCAAGGAGGATGTCTTTGTGTGTGCGCTAGGTGCAGAGAGTGTCAAAAAATTAGGCACCAACTCAGAATTCTGATGGGAGTCAGAGTTTGAGGTGCAGGGTAGATACCCTCGAAGAAATTAAAATGAGGTGGGCAAAAATCAAGCTCTCAAATGCCCAATTCAATGCAAGAGTGCACTCTTGTGCATCAGGCAACATAGCTGCAATCTTCAGGGCAGAATGAGCTGGTCCTACAGGAGCTAGATATTGTGGTTGACTCAATTGTCAGGGAAATGGGAAATACTGTGCAAAAAGGATAGGTGGAACAGAAACAGGGTATGTCTGCCAGGGACAAAAGTTGACGATGTTATAGAGTAGATATCTTTTAAGGGCACAAAAAGTGATATTGTTGTACACGGCATTAATGACATTAAGCGTAGGAGATCTGCAGACTTACTTAACAAGTACAGGTCAATGTTGAAAAAAGTCGCAAGTTAGGGTTAAATTTGAAAGTATGCAATTCTGCCTAGACATGATAAGAGGGAGTATATAATGAGAGCATGTCAATTAATTCAACCCTATAGAGTTTGTGCAAGGCTCATGGGGTAGAATTTTTCTCAGCATGATCTGTGCTTGTTAACAGGGGGGATTTGTTTCTACACGGATGGGATACACTTAAATAGAAAGGGTGCAAGAATATTTCCTAATACTATCAAGGCAATATTAGGTGAGTTGGAAAACTTCTAGCTTGGGGGAGGGGATTCACAGACTAATAGATTAACAGTAGCAGCACACAGAGGTGGAAGTGATTCTTGCACTGCTTCTATTGGTATGAGCAGCAGCAGCCTGGAAAGGAAGTTGCTGGGGATTTCAGGAACTGCTGGGAGTCATCATGGAACAAGTAAATACAAGGGCAGTGTTAGGGTAACTAAGAATAACAGGTGCATGTATACTTACATGTCCACCAATGCTAGGAGTATAGTAAATTAATTTGATGAATTTGAAGTGCTGGTCAAGATATCAAAGGAGGATATCAGAGAAGTGGTGTCACACAGATATAAGGAATGCGGAATCAGAATTAGGGGAGTACAATGTGTACAGAAAGGACAAACAGTATAAGAAGGGAGGGGGGGGTTATGCTCTTAGACAAAAAACACAAAATCTAAATCAGTTCATCCAGTTGACAGTGCAATGTTGAGTCAGTTGGTGTGAAATAAGCACTGGGAAAGCAAAAATGAGGGTAGGAGTGTATTATAGGGCAAATGACTCTGATGAGTACAACAAACAACTATACAGAGAAATAGAGTTGGGGAGTAATTCACAATGTCTTATAATAGGGGATTTTAACTTCCCAGATATGGACTGGAATGCATGGATTGGTCGCTCGCACACTAGGAAGATTTGTGCATCTACTGGATGATTTTTTTCTATAGCAGCATGTTCGAGAGCCAACTAGAGAGAGTAATACTCTTGATCTGATTATCAGCAGTGCTTATTCAAGCATTAAGAATTTACAGATAAAGGAACCATTAGGTGGCAGTGATTAGTGTACTGATGTGGGATATACTTAAAGATGTAACTACTATCAGGGGTAAAACAAAAAGCGTTTAATTTCATAAAGGTGCCTGCAGTAGTGGTACCAACTGTAAATTTTAAATGGGAAGCATTCAAGGAATTAATCTTGGAAGCTACTACGCTTTTCATACCAACTAAGAAACACTTTCAAGGTTTAGGCCTAAATGGTTGTCAGATGAACTAATGAGACTCCTGGCAGAGAGGAAAAATGCATGGGATGCATAAAAATTATCAGGTGACATGGAAGCCTATTGTAGACACAAGGTAGTTTGTAATCAAGTCATGAAAGAGGTTAGGCAAGCGAAGGGCAATTACTAGAAATCTTTGGCAAAGCAAAGACTTCTTTACTTATATAAAAACTCTAGAAGGAAGAATCAGATTGGTCCACTCTATATCGATGGATTGACTGTTGATGATCCTGCGACAACTGAATGAATATTTTGCATCTCCATTCGAACATGAGGAATTCTGCAGAGAAGTGGAGAATAGAAGCTTATTAGATTAACAGGGAACTAATTGATTTTGTAATGACTGAGAGCAAAGTGCAGGAGAAACTGTTGAAGTTAAATAAAAGAAAGGAACCTGGAGTGGATGTGATCTATCCAGTTACATTAAAGGAGGCAAAAAAGGAAGTAAGCAAAACCCTTAGCCATAATTATGAGAGCATCCTTGGACTCAGGGAAAGTCCCCACAGACTGCAGATGTGCAAATGTATCTCCAATTCAAAAAGAGTGACAAGAAATTACAGACTTGTTAGTTTAACTACTGTTCCGATTAAAATAATGAAGTCACTGGTTAAAGAAGCATTGCAAGATCATCTAAACAAGACTGTAGTAATAATTCAAACACAGCATGAGTTTGTTAAAGGAAAGCCTTGTCTGACAATTTGACTGGATACTACAATGTGGTCACAAAAGAACTGGATGCAAAAAATAATTTTGATATTATATACTTGGATTTTAGGTAAGATTCTGATACATGGAAAACTATTGTACAAATTGGAGCAGTACAGCACTAAGAGCACATAGTTACAATGGATAAAAGGATCATTGAGTGGGAGAAGACAGAGTTGTAATCAATGGATGCTGCTCTTCATGGACAAATGTTATTAACGGAGTCTGACAGGGTTAGGTGTTGGGCCCATTGTTGTTTTGTATATTTATCATTGATATTGATTAAGGTATATCAGGTTTCATGTTGAAGTTTGCAGAAGACACAAAGGTTGGTAGGGTTGTTAATGAGAGTAATGACAGTATGCCACTGTGCAACAAAATCTAAAAAAGTTGGACAGATGGGATGAGAAGTGGCAACTGCAGTTTAACAGTGACAAATGCAAATGGTTACTGCATATGGGTAGCAGTAACCTCAGAGAAATGTACCAACTGTGTAGTACCTAGGGTAGGAGAGAATGAAAAAGGCCTGGGGGTAATTGTACAGTCAGATATGAAGTTTTCTGAGCAGTGCAGACAGGCTGCTGGAGAAGGTCATGGGGTCTTGTCAATGATATGCAGGAATTTTTGCTAGCAGGGATAAGGAGGTGATTATCGCTTTGTACAAGGCAATGGTCAGGCCACACCTTGAGTACAGGTCTGAAGGCCTCATTTTAGGAAGGATGTAGAGTTGCTAGAACGATTACAGAGAAGGCCATCAAAATTGGTGAAAGGAACAAAGGGGTGCTCTTACCAAGAAAGGCTTAAGTGTGAGGGTGTTATGGCTGTTTAGTGGCACATAAGCTACACTGGCAATAGTACACCTAAAAAGGCTTCAGTTCTGCAAATTGCAGCATCTCAAGACTAGGCACCTGCAAAGTGATTTGAGTGAGGTTTATAAGGCCTTGAATGGTTTGAGCAAGCTCAATGCTGATGGGATTCTTCATCTTGCTCCGATTACAAACCTAGGGAGCATAAACTCAAATTGAGGAAAAACAGTTGTAGAAGAGATGTGTGGAAATTTGCCTTTAGCCGGAAGGTAGTTGATCGCAGAAACAAACTTCCATCTGTTGTTGGAAGTTGATAGCTTAAATTATTCAAGGAAGAACTAGATATCCTTTTGAAGCGAGTGGATGGGTGAAATGTGAAGGGTTTTTTTTTTTTGCTGATGCTGCATAAGGTTGCTGTTTTGCATCATATGCCTCTATTAATGCTAATTTCTGACTTTCCTTCCCTAATGAATTCCTCATGCGTGAATGTAAATGCAGAATATCTTTTCAGTTTGTCAACAACCTGAGCAGTGTCAACAACAGTTAAACCATTGACATCAAATGGCCCAATGTGATTCAACCCCTTCTTTCTACTGTTAATATAAGCAAAGAAGTCATTACTGCTTCTCGTAATGTGCCTTAGCTACCAAACCTCCTTTGTGACTTGTTTACACACTAGTTTATATCTACCACAAGCTTCTGTATCACCTGACAATTTGTATGCATCCCACACATTTTTCTTCTCTGCCACAAGTCTCATCACTTCGGCTGATATCCATTAGGTCTAAGCCTTGAACAGCATTTCTTAGGGGGTATGAAAAGCCTAGCAGCTTCTATGATTGCTTCCCATTTGGAATTTGCCGTTCATAACATCACCAAATGGACCAGTGCATAGTTTTTAAAACTGTCCAAGACTGCTGTAGTCCCCCTTAAAAAAAGCAAAAGTCTTTCCATTTTACCCTTGACAGTATTAGTATTAGCAATACCCACATGGTGCAAAGAAACCTATGGTTTATGTTGAATCAGCCAAAAATAAAATAAATAAAATTTTAAAAAAAATAATAAAAATAAGAAAATTTAAAAATATATAAATAATTAATAAGAGAAATGGAAATAGACAACCTATGCGTTTCTCTCCTCCCATATGTAATTATTCAGCTGACCTTTGAATTTCACCAAACTGTCACCCTCTACTACTCTGTAGGAACCATGTAGGTAACTTATTCCAGATTCCAGTAATTTATAACTTGCTGGCTAAAATAAAAATTCCTGCAATCCAGTCTAAACATCTGCCCCCGTAACTTGAAATTATCGCCTCTAGTTCTAGAATCATTTATAAACATGAAAATTTCATCCTCATTCATTTTACTTATGCCACTCAGAGCCTTAAACACCTCAATTAAGTCACCTCTAAAGTGCCTAGTTTCCAAGCTCTGCAACCCACATATTCGAAGTCTTTCCTCATACAGACGCCCTTTTGCCAATCTCACCAAGCGAGTTACCCGTCTTTGGACCCTTTCAAGAAGCCAAATGTCATTCTTTAGGTGCATTCTCCATACTTGATCACAGTATTCAAAGTGTGGTCTAACAAGAATCTTATATAATGGGATTATGATGCCCTTATCTCTACTAGCAATTGTTCAATAAATCATCGATAGGATACCATGGGCCTTCCTTGCAACCTGTCTACAATGATCGGAGAACTTGGTGTCTGACCGTATCGTAACACCCAAGTCCCTTTCCTCCAGTACTGGGTTTAGTTGAACTCCACCAAGTGAATAAGTTATTTTGGGATTACTGTTTCCCAGGTGTAATACCTTACACTTTACTGGATTAAAGCATAGCTGCCATTTCTCTGACCATCCCTGAAGTCTATCTAGGTTACTCTGAAGAAGCTCTACTTGGCAGCGATCATTACTTTACCAATCTTTACATCATCTGCAAGTCTAGACATCACGCCCTCTATCCCTTATTTGATGTCATTTATGAAAAACAGCAGTGGTCCTAATACTGATCCTCAGGGAACCCCACTTCTTATATCAACCCAATCTGAGGAATAACCATTTACTACAACTCTCTGCCTCCTGCCCTGAAGCCATCCACCTATCCATCTAAGGATTTTCCTTGCGATTCCAACTGTTCCAGCTTACAAAGTAACCACTCACGTGGGACTGAATCAAATGCTTCGCTGAAATCTAAATAAACTACGTCAAAATTATTCCCTAAGTCCAGCTCCTGAGTGACCAGGTCAAAATAGCTAACCAGATTAGATAAACATGATTTTCCCATTAAAAGGCCATGCTGATTATCCTTCAGAATTCCATATATATCTAAATGATCCTGAATTCCACCCTTGATCATTGTCTCCATGATTTTCCCTACTACTGAAGTTAGACTGACCGGCCAGTAATTTCCCACTTTTCCAATCCAACAGAATCATTCCTGAGTCCAGTGATGCTCTCATAATTAGCCCCGATGGTTCAATACACTCACTTGCCGCTTCCCTCAAGATTATAGGGTATGTTCCATCATAGTAATAATGTCTAAGTAAATTTCATCAGTATACTGTGATCACAGGGTGTCTTAAAAATATTGGTACAAACATTTAGGGGAGGTAGGTAACATCTAAAGGAATGCGAATTGCATAGGAATTCATAACCGGAAACGTCGCCGTAAGTTGGTAGACGGCGCGGTAGTCACCACACCAAGAGCATGCATCGATATACGAACTGTGAGCTGGCAGACATGCACCTAGTGTATGAATTAGCAGAGGGCAATGGACGAGCCGCTCAACGAATTTAGAGAGAACGCTTCCCAGACAGACATGTACTGGACCACCGTTCGTTTGCACATGTACATCAAAATTTGTGTGATTATGGGTCATTTAGAGGTAACAGGAGTAGTGCGGGCTGACCATGTTCGATGCGAACTCCCACCATGAAAGAAAGTGTGTTGAATGCCATCCAGAATAATCCTACTACCAGCACATGTGCCGTTGCCTCTGCCTTAGGAGTGTCTCGTTGCAGTGTACAGTGTGTCTAGCACGACGATTCCTTACACCCCTTTCATCTCCAAAGGGTTCAGTTACTGCTCCCCCAAGATCAACCTGCACATGTGGCTTTTGCGCAGTGGTTTCTCCAAGAAAGTGTTTAAGACTTGAATTTTTCAGCCTATGTTTTGTTCACGGGTGAGGCTTATTTCACTCGGGAAGGCTTATTCAATCAGCACAATGCTCATGTGTGGGCTCACGACAACCCACATCGCTTTGCAATAAATGTGTGGGCATGTATGGTCAGTGACTGCATAGTCGGCCCATACCTGTTACCATCCCACATGAACTCCGCTAAATGTCGGATCTTTCTTGAGCAAGTTCTACCAGCATTACTTGACAATATTCCAGCAAATGTGAGACACAACATTTGGTTTTAACATGACGGGGTGCCTGCCCATTATGGAAGGTGTGTTCGTGACCATTTGAACAGGCGTTTTGGGCGTCGATCGATTGACAATGGTGGACCCGTTGCCTGGCCCCCACGCTCACCTGATTTACTGAGCCTTGATTTCTTTCTGTGGGGGCCCTCAAATCTGTTGTGTATGAATCGCCTGTGGAGACAGAAATGGATCTCATGTAGAGACTCGTCTGCGCTGCTGTTACTGTCAAAGAAACTCCAGGTGTGTTCAACCGTGTCCACCAATCCATGCTGCATCGGTGTCACGCATGCATCACATCTCGTGGTGGAACCTAGGAGCATCTGTTGTAACATCATGAAACACATCCATCTCGTACTCCACTGTTAATATTATATCAAATAAATGTTTGTCACTAATTACTGTCTTGTTTCATTTCTGCTTCTTGTGCTTCTGCTACTACTTTCCCGTGCTGTTTCCGGTTATGGGTTCCTATACAATTCACATTCCTTTAGATGTTACCTACCTCCCGTAAACGTTTGTACCAATATTTTTGAGACACCTTGTATATTCCAATATGCCTAAAAACAAGCTTTTACTTACCTTGACTTTACTGGTTGATATACAGTTAGCAGATAATTTAGCACAACAGTATACAATGCTTGGAAGAACTATATTTAGATTCGGAGTTAAGAAGTGGAAGCCAAAGTTCGGATATTGGTGAATCTTCACAGAGCATCCTTAAAAATCCTTAAGATTAGCGTGTTTTTTTTTGGAATATCTGTAATATCATATTCCTCACAGACATAGAAGACTCACCAATGTCTAACTTCTCTTACAGTTTTCATAGGACCACAATGATATACTGTGAGGATATAATAAAGCAGCAAGGCACTGAGGAGCACTTTACTGATATGATACAGTGTTCCCGGTTTTCTCTTAGCTCATGAGCACACACTCAAGATACATTCTGGTGCAATAAAACTGTTTTAGTCTATTAAATCGAGGGTTTACTGTATTGTGCTAAACCTTAATTGGTTTTGTATGGCGAGAGAAATCTGATCTTAAGGTACATCATAAAAAGAAAACTACATAAAATGTCGCTGATTTAACTTTCCATTAGGGAGCACTTTAATAATGTTAAAGATTTTTTGTGAGCATTAAATTCAATTATGAAGTTTGCTTAAAAAGGAATCCAAGGTTTAGAAATAGACAGTCAATGTCAGCTGTGTCTGTCTTCCAAAAAAAAAAAAAAAAAAAAAAAAACCATAGGTGGAGCAAGTTTAGTGCAGGGGAAGAGTGAAATTGAAAAAGAAAAAAAACTTGCTGAAAGAGATTAAATTACAGTAAGAAATACTAATCTAAAATTTTTTTATAAATTCAATTCGCAAAAGTGTTTTTTTTTTTTTTTTTTTTTTAATTGGGACAACAAACTATTGTAGCTCATCAAAAATCAATGCAACAAAAATTTGGGTATAGGGAATAATTTCACATAAAGGTTGACATTGAAAAAAATATATATATCATTAAATTCCCAAGCTTAAAATATCACAGCTTTCGGGTTAACAATATGTCACCATTATGATCTTGTTTAAAAATTGGAGAAGCGAATGAATCATTAAAGTGGAACATTTTTGAAAATATTGTTACTTCGCTAACTAAACTTATACTTTTACCTACACAGCAATGGTTGCAAAATTTACAAAAAAACTCTAGAGAAAAGAACTTAAAAAAAAAAAAAAAAAAAACACACACACACACATACAAATTAAAACAGTTTTTTTTTTTTTTTTTTTATGTGAACCCCAAAACACGAGAGGTATTAGAACCTATAGTACTTAGTACCATGCTTGGGTTGGAGGTTGAGAAAATGAAAGAAGATATTTGTTGACATTGGACTTGAGCTTCTGTAGACTGTAATTTTCAGGAAATACATATGAAGGAAGGTTTGTTCCAGAAAACGGCAGTTGAATGAATAAATGAGGAAGATGAAAAGTTGGTTCTGTGGGTTTGAAGTTGGACAGTAAATGGATGTTGGCTGCTGGCAGCACGTGTTCGGACTGTTCTGAAAGAGAGAGAGCGGGAATTATAGAAGCCAATTCAGAAGAACAGTGCCCATGGAAGTATCTGTAGAAGAGGCATGCAGCAGAAACAGTATGTCTATGAGAAAGCAAGTGGAGAGACTGTTAGAGATGAATCATTAATTAACTTAACTGCCCTCTTCTGAATGGAATCAAAAAGCCTGAGAGAGGTTTTGGGGGCACCACCCCAGATGTGGGAACAATATTCCATGGCAGGGCAGATTTGCGATTTATACAGAGTGAGCAACTGTTTGGAAGAAAAGTAATGCCTAGAGCGAAAAAGTGTTTTAGATGCAGAGTAAGCAATATTTGTAATGTGCTGTGCCAAGAGAGATTACAAGTCAGGGTAATACCCAAAAGAGATATATCATTTTGTCTAGAAATCAGAGTGTCACTAAAGATAAGCATAGGAGCAGAAGAATCCTTTTTGCGAGATATAAGACAAGACTGAGTTTTAGAAGGGTTGAAATCAACTAAGTTGTTCCCCACTGCAGAATTACCTGAAGATCGGCATATAAGGAATTGGTAGCAGATTTTCAAGAAATTTGAAGCTGATTGAGCAGGACAAGGTTTCTCAAAATGGAATGCAATGTGCTATCATCGGCGGCAAAACTATGGATAGGATTTCCAGTCAATGGAAGAAGGTCATAAATATACAAGAGGAAAAGAGTGGGGGAAAGAACTGAACCTTGGGGGACACCGGCATTAGTGGAGAAGTTAGAAGACAGAGAGCCATCTACCATCACCCTCAGTGAGCGATCAGAGAGAAAACTAAATAACCAATTACTAAAAACAGTTGGCAAACCATAAGATGGAAGCTTGTTTAGAAGACCTTTATGCCAAACACGATCAAAAGCCTTTGAGATGTCAAGAGCAGTTACTTGTGTTTCACCGAACCTTTCCATTGAATTAGTCCAAAAATGGGTAACATAAGCCAGAATATCACCAGTGGATCGACACTGACGGAATCCATACTGGCAATCGTTGATCAGACGGAAGGTTTCTAGGTAGTTTAATAGTTGGTGGTTAATTGATTTCTCCACTACTTTAGAAAGAGTACAAGTAATTGCAATGGATCGATAATTCGATGGGAGGGATTTGTCACCCTTTTTAGGAACTGGCTGGATATGAACAAATTTTCAAGCAGAAGGAAAAACACCTTTGTAATAAGAAAGTGAAAAAGGGCAGCAAAGAATAGGAGTAAGTTCAGGAGCACAGGTTTTGAGAACAAGTGGAGAAATACCATCAGGACCTGGAGCTTTCTTAGCATCAAGATTCATCAAAATCCTTCTGATATCCATTTGATGGAAGACCACAGGAGGCATTGAATGGAGCGTGTTGGGAATGGTGTGAGGCGTTTTACTAAGATCATTAATACATGAGTTGGAAGAAAAATGGGATGCTAGCAGGTCAGCTTTATCCTTGGCTGAAGTGACAACAGAACCATCTGGTTTGGACAGAGGTGGGAGCAGAGATGGGCGAAAGTTGCGGCCAATAGCTTTGGCAAGAGACCAGAATGCTCGGCTACCATTAGGGCAAGAAGCAAATTTTCTACTCTTAGACTGTTCAAACTCTAGTTTGGACTGATTAATAACTGCTTTACAATTGTTGCGAGCTTTGGTGTAGGCAGAAAATGAAACTGAAGAATTAGAAACAAGCCAATTACGATATGCAACATTCTTCTCTTGAAAAGACTTAGCACATTTATTGGAAAACCAAGGTTTAGATAAAGGATGAGATTTTAAAGTGGAGTGTGGGATAAAGGATTGCATTCCTGCAAGAATAATTTCACTGACACAATCTGAGCAAACATTGACATCAGAAGTTTTGAAACAGTAATCCGACCAAGGAAAAGAAGAAAAGAAGTCTCGCAAGTCATCCCATTTTGCATTCTTGTAATGCAAAACAATACGAGGTTGGGAATAGCCATGAGATAAAGGCTCCATTGGAGAAGAGACAATCACCAAGTTGTGATCTGAAGTGCCTAAAGGACCTCTCACTTCGACCGTGTACTTAGAAGGATTGTCCAGTATTCTTGTAGGTAAATGAACAATCTGTGCGAGGCCATTAGTAATTGTAAAAGCCTCAGCATCTCGACCTGCTGGGTCGGTGTGACTAGAAAACGGAAGCCAGCTGGAGTTGTGAACATTAAAATTACCAAGGAAAATTACCTCACTGTTAGGAAAGTTGGACTGGAGAAAGTCAAGTTGCAAAGAGAGGAAGTCAAAGAGCTCCAAGTGATTAGTGGAGTTGGAAGAACGGTAGAGACAACAGATGAATTTGACACAGTGAGGTAGAGAGATTTTGAGCCAGAGAAGATCAAAGAGAGGAGATTCCTAATTGCCAAGTCTCTGACAGGAATATCAGAACGGACATATGCACAAGTACCACCTTTGAGGCGAAAGGAATCATACGGCGAATAATTTTGGCATCTGAGATGAGCAGTAGTTGAATCAACCGATAACTGCGATTCTGTCAGAAAAAGTACATGGGGTTTGGCAGACTGCAAGTGGAAATGGACATCGTTGAGATTAGAATTGAGACCACATATATTTGTGAAATGAATTAGGAAGTTCTTGGGAGGTTTAGATCTTTTCGCAGATAAGCTTGCTCTATTAGTTTGACAATTCATGGTGTATTCAATAGTAAGAAAAAGTGGGTGGGACATGCTGTATGAAGTAATGAAATTTTTGGATATGGCATACACGTGGTAAGAATATACCCAGATCCTTGACATAATGTGGGCTCGACAATGCTCCCCGCATACACACTACTCGGACTTCCTCCAGTCACTATCTGGCAGAGTAGGGGTAGCAAGATTATACACTAGCTGATCCGGAAGCCTCCTAGAGAGTTACCAATAGGTTCGGTCCAGTGTACTAACTAGCGGCCGGCCTGCGAACACCGTTTTAGAGCTGTACCCTCGAAATGTAAGGAATATTGGATCTCGCCACAACGTTCATCATAACCTCAAAAGTCATCAATCATACTGCATGATGGAAGAGATACGGAAAGGTTGACCGGAACTTAGCTCTAGAGACTAAACATGGGTTCTACCACTTCAAGCCTCCAATAAGCAAAGTGGTGATATTTCACCTATATGTCAAGGATATTAGCATTACGAGGAAGTACTTCACAACAGTTATCCAGCAGTCCTGTAAGGAACAGAAACATGGGCTTCGACGGCCCACAACACTCAAACCATTTTATGCTTCAAAATACTAGATACTCAGGTGGACAGCTGACAAACAAGGTGTGCCCTCATCAGTAGTACAACCCTGGCACAATCCTTAAGAATTGAAGCTCCATAGTTCAATCTTTGAATAAAGCTAACTGCCACTGTTAATATGCATATAGGATGCATTTCAGCTTCTGATCTAGGTATGTTCATGTCAGATGGCACCTGGGATTTCTCCCATCTCCGCATTCAGCTTCTCATCTGTGGGATGATATGTTAACCGCAGGAATTCTCTCTCTCGCTGTCTCTCTTATATATATATATATATACATATAAAATAATAACCACCAATAAAAGCAGGCTGCACATGGTTGACAGATTTCTCTCCAGGCAAAGGCTGAAGGTCACTCAGTCACTGGATGTGATCCTTTATAAATTCGCTACCAATAAGAAGTATTTCCAGAAAATCTAAAAACACAGAGCTGTTCTTATGCTCTAATAGAAACAGCACTACATATTCAGTCAAATTCTAAAAACTAACTAAATGATTCCCTGCAAACTTCCTAATTCTGTTAAGGGTATACACTCATAATGCTCACTGAATTATGACAATCCCATCCGTAATGGCTATGCCACATAGCTCGCAGTATAAACAGCAGAAAAGCTTGCTACGTTAAAGCTGTGGTAAGTTGCACCTGGTTGTGCAAGGCAAAGTTGTTGTTGTTGTTGGGTTTAACGACACATAGGCTACTTGGGCCATATTGTGTGTTTCTAATGGTGAATATGAAATAATAACTATATTTTATGATATTTTCCTATCCGGTTTAGGAAAGTAAATAGTTCTTTTTTATTAGGATCATCTCCCAGAATCTGCATATTAGTAATTGATTTAAAAGTGTCTAAGCGGATGTTTTGAAAGTGGGGAAGTCCACTAACAAATGGCGAATGGTCAGTTGTACTTGACATGATGTACATTGGGGAGCGCTGTCATAGTTAATAGATACAGGTGAGTGATGTGTGAGTGTGCCCAATCCTGAGCCTTCCTAAAATTGTTTCTTCTCGTCTGCTTTTCTGGAAGCTGGAGGGCCACAGCTTTGGTTCCAGTTTTATTTGGTAGAGTTTATTTCTTAGATAGCCTTTCCAGATTAATGACCAGCTATTATAACATGCTTTACAGATAATGTGTTTGTAATCTGTATATGGAACTTGAATAGTTTGCGAAATAGTGGTTTCTGGCTGTTTGGCTGCGTGATCTGCTCTTTCATTGCCTGCTATTCCAGAATGTCCTGGGATCCAGCAGAATATCACAGTTTGGTTCAATTCCTTACAGGCAAGTAACTTAGAATGAATCTGTTTTATTACAGGGTGAGAGGAGTTGTTACCACTTATTACAGCAGTGACAGCACTGAGTGAGTCAGTGTATATTAAAGTAGTCATAATTAAAAATTCAGTTATCCGATCAAGAGCTAAATTAATAGCATAAAGCTCAGCAGTAAATATACTGCATTCTGTTGGTAATGAAACAGAAATGGAGAATGAAGGGAAGACTGCTGCAGCACCTATTTGGGTTTCAGTTTTTGATCCATCTGTATAGATTTTATAGGCCTCAGAGTTAGAAGAGAGTTTCATGTAATTGTGCAATATTGGAGGGGGACAAGGTGTTCTTACCCCACTGTTGAAAATAGTTGTCGTAATTAACAGAAATATTTGTCCAAGGCAGATCAGGAGGTGTCATGTCCCGAAATATATTGCTGATGTCTATATTCCATGCTTGAGTGAGTTCTTTAAGTCTACAAGGCAAAGTGAAAAAGTGGCAATTATGGGATGTAGTAAAGATATCACATAGTTTCAAAATTATGGGAGCTCGTCTGTCAGGTGCTTCCATATCTGAACCCTCATGTCTTGTCGGTTGCTTACGGCCCACTGCAGTTAAGGCATACAGAGAATGGTGTCAAGCGGGTCAAACCACCACACGCCAACAGAACTGTAAAGGTTTATGTTCGTGGTGAGTGATGGATTCAGTGTGTTACACAGGCTAAACAGCAATCGCTGTGCAACAGCTGACTTCATAAATATAATATGGCGAAGGTAAGAACAATATTCTAAATGACAATGCACCACACACTCAAAACATATAGGGTTTCACAGCAGCGACCCAAGAGACACCTGCTCCTCACTGCTGATCATTGTCGACGGCAAATGCTATGTGCCAACAACATGCTGGTTGGACAATAGAGGACTGGAAACAAGTGTGTTAGTCAGATAAGTCCAAATACCTGGTGCTACGTGCCAACAGATGCCTTTGTGTCATCCTGGACCCATCATGCCCACTATCCAGGCAGGCAGCGGTGGCTGCTTAACTTGGGGCATGTTTTGCTGGAAAGAAGTGGAACCCTTGATGCCTATGGCCTTATGTTTCATTGGAGGGATCTATCAGCAGCTCTAAGGAGACCATGTGCACCCTGGCTTGTTGCATTTTTTCCCAGACCGAAACGGAATCTCCCAAGATGATAATGCCTAGTCTCATCGGACCCACACTGTGCACAAGTGGTTCGAGGAATATAGTGAAAATATCACCTTGATTGGCTTCCAAATTCACCTAAACTCAATCCAACTGAACACCCATGGGATATTTTGGAACAGGAAGTTATGGACGTGCAACAGTATCTATTCTGACAGTGTCAAAAGCCTTGAAGACAGCATAGCTGCAGTCCCTATGGACGTCTTCAGACATTTAGTGGAGTCAATACCTATGCGAAAGGCAGCTGATATGTGTGCAAAAGATGATCCAACACAGTATTAAGTAGGTGGTTATAATTCATTTGGGATTTTAAAATATTCGACAAATCTTTTTTTAAAAGCCCCAAATATAAAATTTCATGAAAAATGTATCCATTAGGAACAGAGTTATTCAAGGCGAGAAGGTGACATGGTGAAGACAATAGGCACATTATGCGTATAATGCTAATGTGCATAAAAATATCAACCAAGTAGGTATCCAGTATTTTCTCAATTTGTTTACGGGGCAGAATCTAAAATACCACTGTCCCATTAACAATGGAACACCTGGTAACATAATTTATAAATGTCAATGTAATTTTGGTAATATATAAGTGCAGAAAACTTTATACTATTACATATGATTTATTGAACAAAGTGTTTTGCTCACAAAACAGATTAAAGAGAAAAAATTAAAAAGGAACTACTCAGTTCCTCTTTAAATGAATTAGAGGACCCAAGCTTTTTTTTTTTTTGTTTGTTTTTGGAAAGACCTTTCCAAGTGCTGAATTTAAGACACAAGAAAAAAATAAAGTCAACACCAACAACGGAATTGAGTGATACAGATTTATAGTGGGAATACAATTCTCTCATTTGAATGATTAGGATGAAAGGGCAGAGGAAAAAAAAACAGACATTTTTCTAAGACATTCAAAAACTGCAAAACAATGAAAAATTCAAAATCTTCTTGAACCAATGAATAAGATTACAAAAAAAAAAAAAAAAAATCCCTCGTACCATTGTTGGTCTTCCTATTAACTAACTACTAATTGCATAGCCTCTACAAAAATAAGTAGAATCCTAGAGGAAACTTTAACTGTGCAGACTAAGTTGTCACCTCCCTAAACATCCAGTTACTCTTGATACTTGACTAAATGTTACAGTACTGAGATAATTAAAATATTTCATATTTTTACTGGTGAACCTCCCAAATCCAGCAATCCACTATCCAACAGAACCCATTTTCTGGCCCTGAATAAACAAAACTTCCATTGGCCATCAGCCCTTAAAACCTCATAGCTTTTTAAACACATTCCAACCACTTGGGGAGATATGCAAGAAGATAACTGGATTGTCTATTGCCATTTGTCAACAACATAAGTGAATAGAGATGGAAAGTCAAATAGTTTCTGCATCTTGCAATTCATAGCAAAGCATAGGCTGATCAAATTTATTCAATAAATTCTGAACAACTTTTAAACTATTGTGTTTGTTAACAATATTGGCACAGTAACTTTCACCCATTTATATTTCCCCCAGTGCATATGCTGCATAAAAAAAATCAAGTGATCCAGAGGATTTGTGGCAGTTCAAAGCACAACACATCTTATCTACTGAGAAAAGGTTAAATTTTTAAAGAAACTTGATAGTAAAGACTACATGAAAATTTAGATGTTGGTTTTTGTACTATGTATACTATCCTACTAACAGTAATCAGACAATTGAAATTTTGAGCAAAATGTGTATTTATGCAAAGGAATTAATAGAATTGGCCATAACGGTCATTAGAAATTTTCTACTAATCTGGAAAAAAAAATTGAGAATATTGTTGATAAAGGAGTTATGAGCTCCACCAATAAAGAAGGCAGTCTTGGCTTTCACCCAATTCATCCCAAAGTTCAATCAGGTTGAGGTTATTACTCAGTGCTGGCCACTACAATGTTCCAATGTTATTCTTTTCAAGCCATGCTCTTACAATCTTTGCTTTGTGTCATGGAGCATTGTTGTGAAGGAAAGTAAGGGCTACTTCCATAAAATTGCTAAAATGGAGAGGGAAACAATTGTCCAAAACATCAATGCAAAATGGAATACTCATGATTTCAAAGACCAATTGGAGGACCTGGTCCATACCATAAGACAAGATTTCCAAAACTGTGTTCCACAGAACACTAGTGTTCCATGAGATGTTATAGTAACAGTAATAATAGAGTCATGTGATGCAAGAAAGCAAACGTATGAGCTTATGTAGCATCAGCCAAAAAAAAAACAACCATTCCCTCTCAAAATTTGTCCACTTCCTTTCTGAATTTATTTAAGCTATCAACTTGCACAACGACAGATGGAAGTTTGTTCCAGCAATTAACCAACCACTGGCTAAAGACAAATTTCCGTACATCTATTCTACAACCAATGTTTGATTATGTTTTTCATTTGAATTTATGCCCCCTTAGGTTCGTAATATGAGCAAGTGGAAGAATCCCATCAGAATTCAGCATGCTCAACTCAATCAAGACCTTATACACGTCAATCAGATCACCTCGCAGGTGCATAGTCTCCAGCCGCTGCAATTTGCAGAACTTAAACCTCTCCTCGTAAGAGGATCCCTTCATTCCCCTCACCAATCTTGTTGTCCTTCTCTGTACACCCTCAAGCAAATCCACATCCTTCCTAAAATGAGGCCCCTAGACCTGAGAGCAGTACTCAAGGCGTGGCCTGACCATTGCCTTATACAAAGGGATAATCACCTCCTTTTCCCTGCTAGAAAAAATTCCTGTATATCATTAACAAAACCCCATGACCTGTTCTTGCAGCCTGACTCCAGTGCGCAGAAATGCTTCATATCTGACTGCACAATTACTCTCAGGTCTTTTTCATTTTCTACCACCCTAAGTGTAGTACCACACAGTTGGTACGTTCCTCTGGAGTTCCTTCTACCCATGTGCAGCACTTTGCATTTGTTAATGTTAAACTTCAATTGCCACTTCTCAGCCCATCTGCCCAAATTTTCTAGATCCTGTTGCAACAGCACACTGTCATTAACAACCCTGCCAACCTTTGTATCATAACCCCAGGGGCTCAAATCTGGTGAGTATGGGCTTGGCATACCCAGGGTCCTGAGCTGGATATCATCATTCTTCTCTTCCTTGGTGATTCCCTTTTATCTCTCTCTCTCTCTCTCTCTCTCTCTCTCTCTCTCTCTCTCTCTCGGTAGTTCAGAATTTTTTTTTTTTTTTTTTTTGGCTGGTGCAGCATAAGCCTCGGGCTTCCTTGCACCATATGGCATAATAATAATAATAATAATAATAATAATCTGCAAACTTCGACACTAAGCCTGATATACCTTCATCAATATCATTGATAAATATACAAAACAACAGTGGACCCAACACTGAACCCTGGGGGACTCCACTAATAACATTAGTCCACGAAGAGCAGTGTCCATCGATTACCGCTCTATCTTCTCCCACTCAACCACCCTTTTAACCATTGTAGCAACTTACCCTTAATACCATTCTGCTCCAATTTGTACAGTAGTCTTCCATGCACAACAGTGTCAAAAACTTTCCTGAAATCCAAGTATATGATATCAAAATTATTTTTCGCATCCAGTTCCTTTGTAACCATATCATAGTATCCAATCAAATTTGTCAGACAAGACTTTCCCTTAACAAACCCATGCTGTGTCTAAATTATTGCTGCAGTCTTGTCTAGATGATCCTGCAATGCATCTTTAACCCGTGACCCCATTATTTTACCTGGAACAGAAGTTAAATTAACTGGTCTGTAATTACTCATGTCACCTTTCGATCCCCCTTTTTCGAATTGGAGATACATTTGCACATCTCCAGTCTGTGGAGACTTCCCGAGTCCAAGGATGCTCTCATAATTATGGATAAGGATTTGCTTAGTTCATTTGCCACCTCCTTTAATATAACTGGATAGATCCCATCCACCCGAAGAGCCTTTCTTATGTCAAGAAGTGTTCCATAAAAAATCATAATTAATAATTAAAAAGTAAATAAATTTTGCATATTCTTAGCATACACCACTTTTGTACCATTATAATATTTAACATCATTTTTTTTTCGGTTATTAATATACTGGCATAGGCTAATAATCTAATAGACCACGGAACACTATTTTGAAGGGCTCTGCATAGAGAAGTATGCATAGAAGTAATGACATCTACGAAAAGTAGCAATGTAGTGATTAACATGCCATTCGTACGTGATTTAGCCTGGGGTACATGGGTGATGGGAGAAGAGGAAGCAAACCAATATCATGCATCATTCAGCTGGATGAAACAAAGTAGCCTTCCCTTGACAGTTCTTGGATGTTTACACAGTGCTGGTGGTGTGCTGCAGACTGTCTTTGCAATTACAAGATTAGTTCTGTAGTAGCACGGAAAACTAGTAAGCATAACTAAACTCACTTCCTTATATAAATTTTTTTTTGTTAATTATTAATATTTCAAAATATTATTACTAAAATAAATGACCATGAATTTGTGGTTGAAAAAAGGAACTTTAAAACAAGAAGCAAGTATTTCTAGTAGTGCAACTGTGGTCGATGAAAATGAACACAATATTATCACACTTCAAAGTGAGGATGAATTATTGCAGCCTTTTGTTCCCCAAAAATCTGAAATGAAAAAACAGGAACCAACTAATAAAAGATCAAAACGAAAGTATGATGACAGTTATTTGAATTTCAACTTTACATGTGTTGGAAATAAAAATGCTTCTGATGCACAGTTCATCGTATGTAAGAAAATATTGGCAAACAGTTCTTTGGCTCCTGCTAAACTTCGTAGTCATTTGGAAACCAATCACGCTGAATACAAAGATATATTTTTTAAGAGGTGTCAGGACTCGCTAAAAAATTCTAAACTTTCAATGCTTAAACTTGCTAAAACAGATAACGAAAAGGCAACGGGAACCATCTTATTGAGTAAGTTACTGTATTGCACTTAACAGCAAAACTCACACTATTGGAGAAACACTTCTCAACCCTTGTGCGAAAGATATCGTGACATGCATATTAAACGAGCAGTCTGCTCAAAATTTGATGCAATACAATTATCAAATAATACTGCTGCATGCCGTATTAAAGATCTTTCTGATGACATAGAAAAGGAGCTGGTTTGTCGACTGAAACTTTGCAGTGAGTATTCATTGCAGATAGATGAAGCCACTGACATTTCAAGACTTGCTGTGCTACTAGTATTTGTCCAATATAGATTTAATAATACTACTGAAGAAGACCTCCTATTATGTGAATCTCTGCAAGGCAACACCACTGAGGAAAAAATATTCAACTGCATCAACAATTTTATCACAATGCATAAAATTAGTTGGGGGAAATGTATTGATGTATGTACTGATAGTGCTCGGGCAATGGTTGGGAAGATGAAAGGAACTGTGACATGAATCTTAAATGTGGCACCACAAAGTATTAAGTCATTGTGTTCTACATAGACAAGCTCTGGTAGCTAAAAAAATACCAGCATATTTAAAAATTGTGCTGGACGAAGCAGTAAAAATCAGCACAAAGCACTTCTTTCACACACTGAAGTAAGGTAGCTATCCAGAGACAATATATTTGTGAGACTTTTTTGAACTCCATAGTGAACTACTGGTATTCTTCACTTCTGGTAACTCAGGACAAAATTTTATTGACTGTTTGACAAATTCCTCGTGACAAATGAGACTTGCATATCTTGCAGACATTTTTTTCAAAAATTAAATTAATCTGTCACTACAGAGGAAGAAGGTGACAATTTTTGGTACAATGGATAAAATTTCATCCTTTAGAAAGAAACTGGAATTCTGAATATCTTCTGTAGAACTAAATAACTTTGACTGCTTCCCCACGTTACATGAATTTCCGATAGAAATTTCTACAATCTATGAAGAAGTTTCCAGTGCAATTTTACAACACTTATATGACTTGCAGTCATCTTTATTAGAATATTTTCCGAAAACCACCAATAATAATTCTTTGGTTCGAAATCCATTTATAATTACAGTGAAACCAGTCAGTCAGCTTCACTACACATGATTATGAAAGCATAACTGATTTATTTTCTGACTAATTCAAAACAAAAGTTTAAAGAACTTCTGCTAAATGATTTTTTGAGTAGCTTAATAGAACAGTATCCCAATGTGGCTAAATGTGCAGTTCAAGTATTACTTCTTTTTGCTACAACTTATTTGTGAAATTGGCTTTTCCTATTATACTGCAACAAAAATTAAATACAGGTATAGACTTGATGCTGCACCTGACATGATGATTCAACTTTCCAGCATTACACTTAATATTAAACAAATTTGTGATTCAAAAACACAGAAACACCAATCCCAATAAAATGTAATTAAATTTTTTCTACTAAAAATCATAATTTGTGATGTTTTGGTTAAGTATGTACATAACTTTTCTTGTGTAGAATAACAGCTTTAATTTGACTGATTTTATAATTTTTATACATATATTTTTATTTTGATTTTGTTTGCAAAAATCAAATGCATTTGAGCATTAATTATATGTTTTTTATTTAAAATCCAAATAGCCACAAAAGAATATGTGTTGCGTAAATATATTGTGAGATGAAGTGTTCCGTGACTAAAAATGTTTGGGAAATACTACCAAAAGAGATAGTCTGTCAAAATTCACTGTCAAAGTGTTCCCTAGACATCTATATTCAAAGACATACATCAAAGTGAATGAGATTGTAGCATGACTCATTTTTATCAATTAACAGTCTGGGTTCAGATGTGTTCTGCACCATGCCAATTGAAGGTGAGCATTGTTTTTGTTATTGTAGGTTTCTGAGCTGTAGTCTAGAAGCCTGTGTTAACAAGCTATGCATGAAAATTGCAGGTTTCTTGTGGTTATAAGATCCAAACTCAGATAATTTAGGGTCTCCATTTCAAAAAACTTTCAATTCGCAAAGGGTGACAAGTAATTACAGATCTGAATGTTAGTTTAACTTTGTTCTGGGGAAAATAATGGAGTCACTGGTTAAAGAACCATTGCAAGAATATCTAAACAAGACTGCAGTTATAGTTCAGACACAGCATGTGTTTGTTAAGGGGAAGTCTTGTCTGACCAATTTAATTAGATATTACGATGTGGTCACAAAGTCACAAAGCAACGGGATGCAAAGAATAATTTTGATATCATATACTTGGATTTCAGGAAAGCTTTTGATACTGTTGCACATGGAAGACTGCTGTGCAAATTGGAGTAGTTTGACATTAAGGGCAAGTTGATGCTGTGGATAAAGGAATGGTTGAGTGGGAAAAGACAGAGTGGTAATCAATGGACACTGCTCTTCTTGGACTAATGTTATTAGTGGAGTCCCCCAGGTTCAGTATTGGGTCCATTGTTGTTTTCTATATTTATCAATGATAATGATGAAGGTATATCAGGCTTAAATGTCTAAGTTTGCAGATAATACGAAGGTTGTTAATGACAGTATGCTACTGTAACAAGATCTAGAAAAGTTGGCAGAGAAGTAGTAACTGAAGTTTAACATTGACAAATGCAAAGTACTGCATATGGGTAACAGTAACTCCATAGTAACATACCAACTGTGCAGTACTACACTCAGGGTAGTAGTAAACGGAAAAGACCTGGGGGTAATTGTGCAGTCAGATATGAAGTTTTCTGAGCAGTGAAGACAGGCTACCAGAGCAGCTCATGGTGTCTTGTCAATGGACAAGACACCATGAGGGTAAGGAGGTGATTATCCCTTTGTATACGGCAATGGTCAGGCCACACCTTGAGTACTGCATAAAGGTTCGTATGCAGTCATAAGGCCTCATTTTAGGAAGGATGTAGAGCTGGTGGAATAAATGCAGAGGAACAAAGGGTTGTTCTTACAGAAAGGATTAAGTTCTGCAAATTGCAACATCTGGAGGTGATTTGACACCTACAAGGTGATTTGAGTTTATAAGGTCTTGAATGGTTTGAACAAGCTCAATGCTGATGGGATTCTTCCTCTTGCTCAGATTACAAACACGAGGAGGGCACAAATTGAAATTGAGGAAAGAAAGTTGTAGAATAGATGTGCAGAAATTTGCTTTTAGCCGGTGGGTGGTTTATTGCTGGAACAAACTTCCATCTGTTGTTGTGGAAGTTGACAGCTTAAATTGAAGGAAGAATTGGACAAAAATTTGGGTGAAATGTTTTTTTTTTTTTTTTTGCTGACGCTGCATAAGCATTTTTCTGGCATCATTAGCCTCTACTAATGCTAAAGTGCTTCATGGCATCTGTGTTTATGTTACAATGTATACAGGCAATGCTTATGCACTTAAAGTGGTGCAACTTGGTACTAGGTTGATGTCTCTAATGCAAAGCTATCTGAGTATACATAGAGCTACAACATTTTGCAAACCACATAACAAATTAGTCACATTCTCTCTGCAGAAAACAAAGTAAAATTATTAATAATCCAAAATAGCTCTTTTGTAAACTGTGGAGAACAAAGGTATTTTGAGTAAGGCTGGTACAAGGATGGTTCAATAAAGAATCGCCCTCACCTACTTCCACATATTGCAGAGTCATGATATTTTGTGTGAAGCATCATACATATCTCTGTACTAAAGGTGTAAAATTTCAGCCGTGTATTAATTTGTTTTTCTCTTACAGAGCTGAACGTGTGACGAAGTATCATCATGGACAAAGTTGAAGCCAGAGCTGTAATCCAGCATCTGTTCTTGAAGGGGAAATCTCCTAAAGAAATCCACGAAGAAATGACTGCTGTATACAAGGATAAAATCCCATCCTATGGCATTATGAAGCACTGGCATAGACAGTTTAGGTGTGGTCAGACATCAGTAGAATCTGAGCCCATTCCAGGTCGTCCCCATTCAGCCATTGATGACAGCACGATCAGAAAAGTAAAGTCGTTAATCACGGAAGACTGCCAGATATTTATGCGTGAATTGTCCCAGGAGGTGAAGATTAGTGTGGGCTCTGTTGAAACAGCCCTTCGTGACCAACTCCATTTACGGAAATTGAGTGCAAGATTATTGACTGGTTTCCAGAAGGCTGATCGACAACAGAAATCACAAGAGTTGTTAGCCCTGTGCTAAGAAAATGAGGAAGACTTTTCCTCTCATCTAATCACTCAGGATGAAAGTTGTATACACCCTTTCGACGCCGAAAGTAAAAAGTAGTCCATGGAATGGCAACATCATGGTTCCCCCCCCCCACACAAAATTATGGAAGAAAATCAAAACATGTAGGCGTGGCATGCTGTCCAAAGGTGTGAGAATGCTTCAAGACAATGCCTCAGTTCACACTTTTGCAGTTGCAACAACACAAGTGGCCACTTGTGGATATGAAATACTGCTCCATCCAGCCTACTCACCCAATCTTGCACCATCGAACTTCTTGTTTCCTTCCCTCAAATCATTTCTTCGGGGGACCCACTTCCCTGACGACAAGACACCCATTTCTGCAACAGAGTCATGGTCCAAAGACCAATCTCACCACTTCTACAAAAATGGTATCTGTAGCCTCATCCATCGATGGGAAAAATGTGTAAATCTGCACGGTGACTATATAGAGAAGGACTAAAACCTGTGCCAAGAATCAACATGCTAACAACTCTGCAGCTAGGTCAGGGCGATTCTTGATTGAACCACCCTCGTAAGCAGCGCACAGTTTATATATATAATTGTTTGGGTGGGTGGGGGTGTTAATATCTGGACACCCCCTTTGTTGATGACAGTTGGTCACGTCCTACCCAAAAATGACACCTCAGACAAACTATAAATATACTTTTAGGCCTTTGAGAAGATAGCAGTACAACTGTGAATGCAATGTGCCAACAACTTACAGAGTTAATGAACTTCCACATAAGTAACATCTGTACATGGCATTCCAATGACACTGCAATCATTGACACCAATTCAATAATTGGTGATGTGATATGATCTGGAAATGACCCAGAAAACCTCACGGAACCCTGAGGAATATGAGAGAGTCCAAAGAATCATCTGCTCAGAATACAGGTGAAGACAGCACACCTAAGCCCTCAGTGATACAACTATAACAACCAGTACAATGCACAATATAAATTACCATGGTCTTGAGCCTCGAAAAATGCAGTTTGGCAAAGAAAGGACGATGGTCTGGCCTGGAACCATTGGTTGCTTTGGACAAAACCATGAATGCTAAGGTCTATCTAGACATCCTAGACAATAATGCGTTGGGGCAACATGTTGTATAAGGCCAATACTTCTATCAACAGGACTAAGGTGTAGATGTTTACTATGGTCCTAATAGTAAACATCTGGTACGAATTGTATCACTAAGTGCATGCAAGAAGAGTCCCACTCAAAAAAATGGCTGAACTGGTCACAGCTTTGAAGCCCAAAAACATCAGAGGGCACTTACAAAAAAAAAAAAAAAAATGGTGGAGAGTATTTCACAAGACAAGAGTCTGTGATAATGGTACATTTATTAGTTTTTTTTGTAGGTATGCAGGTGTCCAGATATTAATGGGTAGTATGTATGTATGGGTAGTGTGTGTGTGTGTGTATGTATATATATATATATATATATATATATATATATATATATATATATCAACTGCTGTAAGGATTCACATAAATTTAAAATACAATTTATTGTGTAAGCAACGAATGAAATATTACAATTTCCTATACTGTACCTTTTTAAATAAATAATGCATTATTAATTTTAAAATGCTACATTGACTTCCAACCTAAAACATTGCACTTTAACTCTGAGATGATCATTCTGCACTGGAAGTCCATTAACTTACTTAAAAATACATCCATAATCTGAGGTATGGATGCATTTTACACTGAAAATATTACATGTACTTATCTTCCTGGGCGAGAATCTTAATTAGTAAAAATACATGCATGAGGCATGCTAGTAGTAAAAAAGTGTGCACAAGACATTCCATTCGCATTAACAAACAAGTAGGTTATATTTTTAAAAAAATTTTAAGAAACGCTGGTATACAATTTCTCAGGATGCAAATATAAAAAAGTGAAGTTAAGGAATATTTTAAGTAGGACCCTAAGTAATTCATAAATAGCATGGAGGACTATGGGTTCTACTGAACTTTTTTTCTCCAGGAAGATTCATAACACTTCATACATTTCAAAGTATAACATTCAGAAACAGAAATGGCACAACGTTTTCTCCAAGGAAAACAGTTAAATTATATATATATATATATATATATTAAAAGAAATGTTTAAAATGTTTAGAAAAAGAATCCTTATTGAAAGGTAATATAAGCAATGTCAGCATGAAATTTTTTTTAAAGCATGAATACAAATTTTTTCTTTTAATGTAAAACCTGTGGAATTAAACACTTAAATTAAGTACCCTTGAAACTACTGTAAGGATTCTACAATCTAGTCAAATCTAATTTCAAAACTAAGGATTTCAATACAGTAAACCCTCAATTTAACGGACCCCGATATAACGGATTTCACAGACCAGACAAATAATAATACAGTAATGTACATATTAATCTCGACCATATTATTTTTTTTAGATTACACAAAACCTCAGTGTTATTATTAATTAAAAATTAACAAATTACCTATTTCCATTATTTTTTTGATAATTATCTACTTTTATTTTTATAATCAGATTCAGGAAATTGTTTTTTATTCCTTCTGAAAACATGTACAAACAGCTGTTTTCCCAGATAACAGAAGGTGGTGATTTGCGAACTGAATGTGACTCGGACACTCAGGTCTACAACTCACTTTGTTTCGGTCTCAGTCTGCCTCAAGCTATCGTGTGGTCAGGTTGTATACAGTGTTTCTATGATTTCTGAATTCTGACTTTATTTATTAAATAATTTTGCAATTCTTACAATTTAAAATGGCATCAAGTGATAGAGGAGTTAAAAGAAAGCATGTGAACTTAAATGTGGCACAGAAATTAGAGCTAATTGAGAAATTAGAACAAGACTTCTCAGTAGCACGTGTTTGTGAAATTTACGGCGTATAAAAAAAAAACTGTTTCTGAAATCAAAAGCTAAATTACAACATAATTTTATATTGGTACAGTACTGTATATCGTATTAAAGCTTTTTTTTTTTTTTTTTTTTGACATGAAGAACAATAAAAAATTCCCCCCCCCACACACAGGTTACATTCGATTTAACAGACTTTCAGCATTAATGAACACCACTTCTCCCCTATTAGTCCATTAAATCAAGGGTTTACTGTATATGAAATAAATATTGAAAAATTAAAAATAAGTGATGAATCAAATTAAACACATTTTAAGTGCCTTAGCATACGTGTTCTTGCATCTTCACCATGTCCATATGCTTTTAGGCTTTCGAGGAGACAGCAGTACAACAGTGAATGCAAGATGCCATGCTTGATAGAGTTAATGGACTTCCAATGTAGAAGATAACAGGGTGTCACAATGTCTATATGTGACATTTCAATGACTGTCCATCCATCCACATTCAATAACTCTCCTACCATTGGATGGATTTTCATGAAATTTTATATTTGGATCTTTAGAATGATACACAGAAGCATCCCAAATTTTATTACAGTTGCTCCAACAGAAATCCAACAATTATTATTTATTAATCTCTGCACATAATAACTCAACTTCCAGTGAATGGACTTTTGCAAAACTTAATATTTCGCTGTGTTAGAGGACAGTGAAATATAAGTTTCATTTTATGATTTAAGATTTCCAAAATTTCATTAAGTCAGACCAATAGAAATTTGGCAATTATTTTATTTTTTTATACATACAGTATTACATAGACTATCCATATATCATATATTCCAGCTGAAGCACTGGATATCATATTTGTTGCCATGCACTGGTTGGAGGAATGAATGGGCAATGTGGCAGATGTGAAATTTTCTAAATTAAATTTTTGTGGCGTATGCATAAGAGTTGTTGCTTTTAAGCCTTGTTGTTGTTGTTATTAAAAATCATGAATTATTTACTATTTGATAATGTGCCTGAAGTGCAAATGCATACGTTAACTAAAAACTTTTTTTTTTTTTTTTTAATCATATATGAAAATTGCTACAAACTGCAATATATTATACTTAAAGGGCACTACCTGCTACCAAAAAATGAAAATAAACCAGTTATACAAAAATGATGAAACCACAAAATGAACTCAGATTGGCTAGCAAGAGTCAATAACCACCCATAGCATCAAAGGATCCTGCTGAGATAAGGTGTAACCTTAAATAAAGCGAATACTGATACTCAACAGAAAAAAAAACAGAAAAGTATGTTTAAGTACCACAGTAACGTCATGGAGGCATCTACCACTGAATTCCTGAATATTTGTATTTATGTCATGGACTGCTTATTACCAGAGAAGAGACCAATCCTATGGATGCTCCTAGGCAAACAAAAGCAGATTAAACTGAAAACAAAACATGCTAAATTTTGTTGACACCTCCATATTTAGAAAATAAACATGAAAACAAGTAAATTTAAAAATGGTTTCCAAGTTACATTTTCAACTGAATCTGCCTTTGTTGATTTCATTGGGACATCCACTGTAAGTTTGCTGGCAATAAGTAGACAATGAAAGAAATGCGAAATTCAGAATTCCAGTGGCAGCCTTTATGAAGTTATCACTCTGGTGACAACTTCATAAAGTAAAATAAACTCCGTTTTATTTCATGTTATTTTAGGCTGTTGTAGTAATAACACACTTTCCTTATTGTTCCAGCCAGCAATTGCTTTATCTTTTCAGGATTCTGTGATAGAGTCTTCCTCACCGAGAATTAGTGCTCTTGCTAGCTAATTTGATTTTGTTTATTTTGTTTTGTAGTTTACTATCCTTGTATAATTTGGTTTATTTTCATTGTTGGTTGCATGTCAGTACGAATCTCATAAGTATAACTTGTTGTGCTTAGTATCGATTTTCTCATGTGAAAAAAATGTTTAATCTGATTCAATATTAGTGGATCATACCACATTTAACTGATATTTTGATTTAAATATTGAAAAATTTGATGTCTGACCTATGATAAATAACATCACTATCTGCGAACTTTTCAAGCCTAGCAACAGGAGGCAATAAATCATCTAGATCTGGCGAGTATTCTTCTAGTGCTAAGTCTTCAGTCTCCATTTCATACTGATTAAGAGTCATGGCACTGTTCTCCCTCAATGCATCTTCATCATCATCTGTGATGACAGAGGAAAATTTATGTAAAATATTTTAATATATATTAGAAATATGCCTTTAAACCAGGAGTTCTCAAACTGTGGGTTATAATTCCCCCTTAAGAGGGGGGGGGGGTCAAGATCAGACTATTATTACTAAGCTTGTTTTTTTTTTCCATTAAAAGTTACATTTTATTAAGTTTTAAGATTAACACCATTGTTCTATTTGATCTACTTGTACAAATTAAAATTTAATTATCAAAAGTTGCATGATAAATTTATTGTGGGTGGGGGTCTTAGAAAAAAGGGCTGGCTGAAAGGACAAGCCAGTGTGGCAATGAAGTTAATGGGGGGGGGGCATTAAAAAGTGAAAGAGCAACAGAAAACAAAATATATACATGTCTAAGTACACATACACACACTGTCCAGTCAAAACATTATGACCAACCACTGTATTTTTGCAATTAGCTGTTCCTCGCTGCCTGGTGATGCACATTACAGTGAAAACTGGTAAACGTGATACTGCAGGTTCATGGCATTCCTGCAAAGTACGCAATCTGACAGACTTCAAAAAAGGGACAAATTTCTGAGAGCTGGGTAATGGTTGAACCAGAGGCAACATTACAGAAACTGCAAACCTTGTCGGCTGCTTGCGGAGTGCTATAGTTGGTGTTCCAAGAATGAATGGATGCAGCAGTTGCTGGGCCAATGGTATGTGTCCATGCTTCATTGATGGTTGTGGTGAGCGCAGATGTGGGAAACCACAGGTGGCGCCCGACCCTAACACTATGCACACTATGATGGTTGTGGTGAATGCAGACTATCCTGCCTTGTGCAAGCCAGTAGACAGAAAATGATGGAATGGCTGACCATGGACTTTAACCAGGATAAGACCAGTGGTGTTTGCAAGACCACAATCCAACAAACCCTCCTCCATATGGGAGGAGGTTAGTCCCAATCAAGGTAACCATGCTTATAGAACAGAATAGAATCTTTAATTGCAGCATGATAAACAAACAATTAGTCCCATCATGGCATGGTGGTGCCAGAAGTTTATAGAATACATATTTAAAAAAGAAATACACATGAGAAAAACATATATGTTACAATAATCCAGATTATTGGAAGGCAACAAAGCACAGTTCAACGAGGATTCCCTTCCTGTATTTTTTTTTATTCTTGACCACTTCTTGGAGGTCCCCATCAATCGCTTGCAGTGAGGGCAGCATTTGCTTTGGCAGGAATCTGCCGGTTAGTAATAGCCGGTTATGGTTTGCTAGCAGCTGTGTTGATGACCGGAGATACGGGGGAGGAATGCACCAAGAGCAGTGATCCCAGAAGTTCGGCTCTGTAATTTTACAGGTGGCCATCTTCATGGTGAACAGCAGCCTTCTTTCTCCAATATAGGATCAGAGCCTGCACAGTTGAAGGGCATCTGCTAACTGCGTTGATCTGAGAGCAGAGGGAAAGGTGGAGTTTGGTGTTAGCCCATTTTAGAAGCCAGAATTTGGCAGAGAATATTCTTTTAATGTTGGATTAGGCAGCCAAGGCCCATATCTCTGAAGCATACAGTATTGTCGGGTATAGGTTTGATACAATGTATCTTTTTACCAGGTTTGGGTTGGTGATGTGGAGCAGCTGTTGTTTGGTGACCCAGCATAGTGAAGTCAGCCTCGACTGTATGAGGTTTATGATTGTTGAAGGATAACTTGGAGTCGAAAATGACCCCCAGATCTTTGTGCGTTTCAACATTTGGAACTGAGGAGCCATTCAGCACAGGCTCCAAAGTTGTTAGGCTGCCCTTTAGGGACAAAATTATTTGTACCGATTTTAGAGGGTTAATTTGGAGGTTGAAAGCATTAAGGTTGTCAGCCATGTCCTGTAGTTTGCTATTGATTTGCTGAGTGGTTTCGGTTGCCAAGTCAGATGGCGATATCCTAGTAAGGAGACTGACATTGTCAGCATATGTGATCCAATTGCATTTGTTGGCCACAAACGGCAACATGATTGCCACGAAGAAAATGACAGACAGGACCACCCTCCTTGAGGCACACCAACAGTGATGTGACGCTGGAAGGTCTTTGTTCCAATCTTTAGCACTTTATGGCCACCCATCCCCAAAGATGCCTAAATTTTTCATCCAAACAGCGTCACTGGGCTATTGCCATAATGAAAAAAGTTCACTTTTCCAATGAATCACATTTTCTGCTATGCCATGTGGATGGTAGACGGTGGGTATGTCAAAAAACTGTGGAGAGGAATCATTCTGATTACCTGGTCCAACAGAAACAAGTAGGTGGTAGCAGTTGTGATATGGGAGAGGCTTTCCTGGGAATCACTTGGAGTCCCTCATATCCCTAGACTTCCTTCTGTATCCTAAAAACTACATATCCATTGTGGTTGATAAGGAACACTCAGAATTGTCTTCCAAGATGGCACAGGAATGTACCAGTAGGATAATGTGCCCTGCCATATTGCCAGAACTGTTTGAGAGTGGTTTGCCAAAAACAAAAGGGGCTTTCAGGTGCTACTTTGTTCACTGAATTCATCAGATGTTAATTCCATAAAACATCTCTGAATTATATGGATCAAAAGATCTCATATTTGGATCCTCTAACACAAACTACTGCAGATCTATAGGGCAGAATCCTGGTGACATATGTATAACATACTCCTGCAACATTTGGAGGGCTTATATGAATTCTATACAGAAAACTGAAGTGGAGGTTTTTGACACTTGGGAAAAAATTATTAAAGCAAATTTATCTGCTGCCTATCTGACATGACACTTTTACAACCAATACAACAATACAACCAAAGTCCTCTAAGAGGTCAATTTGAATATAGGGTGTCTCAAAAATATTGGTACAAACGTTTAGGAGAGGTAGGCAACATCTAAAGGAATGTGAATCGCATAGGAACCCATAACCAGAAACATCACTGTAAGTCAGTACAAGGCGCTGTTTATCAGTTCGCGAGAGGGAAAATTTCTGGTTTACTCGTTCAAGCAGTTTTTTTTTTTTTTTTTGTAGTTGTTGGCACATAGGCTTCTGTGGCCATAATGCACTCCCAAGGTTTTTGCCGTACTTTGATCCAAGCCAGAGGCGGGAATCGAACCCGCGACCTTTGGGTTGCCAGGCAGGCACTTTACCCACCTGGCTAGCCCGGTCGGCTAGTTTCGTTCAAGCAGTAGTCACCGCACAAAGAGCATGCATCGATACACGAACTGTGAGCTGGCAGGCATGCACCTAGTGTATGGATTAACAGAGGGCCCACACGGTGTGCGCCCCCATGCGGCACAACATCGCTTCGCAATAAATGTGTGGGCAGGTGTGGTCGTTGACCGCTTAGTCGGTCCATACCTGTTACCATCCCGCATGAACTCCGCTAAATATCGGATCTTTCTTGAGCAAGTTCTACCAGGGTTACTTGATGATGTTCCGGCAAATGTGAGACGCAACATTTGGTTTCAACATGACTGGGCGCCTGCCCATTATGGAAGGTGTGTTCGTGACCATTTGAACAAGCGTTTTGGGCGTCAATGGATTGGCCGTGGTGGATCCGTTTCCTGGCCCCCACACTCAACTGATTTATCGAGCCTTGATTTCTTTCTGTTGGGGGACCTCAAATCTATCGTGTATGAATCGCCTGTAGAGACGGAAATGGATCTCGTGGAGAGACTCGTCTGCGCTGCTGCTACTGTCAAAGAAACTCCAGGTGTGTTCGACCGTGTCTGCTAATCCATGCTGCGTCGGTGTCATGCATGCATCACGTCTCGTGATGGAACCTTGGAGCATCTGTTGTAACATCATGAAACATCCATCTCGTACTCCATTGTTAATATTATGTCAAATAAATGTTTGCCACTAATTACCTCTGCTACTACTTTCCCGTGACGTTTCTGAGTTCCTATGCGATTCACATTCTTTTAGATGTTACCTATCTTCCCTAAATGTTTGTACCAATACTTTTGAGACACCCTGTATATTACAAGCTGCCTCCCTGCTTTCAAAATCAATAAAACCCCTAAAAATGCAGAAATTATGATAAATTTAAATGCCTTCTAGATGATGCAAAAAAGTTGGCAATTGAACTGAACCTGAAATTTAACAAGAACTCACCCAAAAAGAATGTTTGATAACAAACAATGATGGAATGATAGAAAAGGAAATTTTAGGCCCCACTTTTTTCAACAATTTAGATGCCACAATCCAGTCGGTGAAAAACAGGACTGTATTGATCATAAAGCATAATGATTAATTCCAATTTCTATACAATTTGAATTATGATACAGAAATGAAGAGTAACAAGCTGCATAACAATTTTATGCATTTAGAAATTCTGTTTAAAATATAGTGATAAAAAAGACACCTCTAGAATCAATTTATACAGAGGATTAAAATATATGCAACACTATTTCAAAGAACAGTTATTCTCCATGAAAAATCCTGTGATTCGTGTAATCAAACAATATAATGGCATCATTGGCAAATCTTTTCATGGCACTTAGAATTATTGTAACTTGCCAACATCAGTCACCATCACAGGACAGAGCATTACAAAGATGAAGTTAATCATAACTTATTTATATTCCACAATGACACAAGGTCATTGCACGGATTAGCAACCTCACCAATTAAAAAACCATTTGCAGCTTATGTGAATGGATGAGAGTATAGCTGCCAAGGCGATTTTGCTTTGGCATCTATGCTCTCAACCTCTTGAACCAGCTCTGCAGTCAAATTCATTTATCATTTCAGGGATTCATGATATCACAAAGTTTGAGACTCCTGCTTTAAGCATTTAGCATTATTCACAATATTTAAATACTGAATGTGAATAACTTGTACAGTCCAAAACTGTAATTTTAAACCAATTAAGTAAATTTAAAGAGAATTAAAAACACGCATACCACATTTCTAATATTCCTGACAGGTTTTTCAAAGAGTCTTGACATCTCAGATTACTCACAGTGGTAAGCTTTTTTTAAATTAAATATAGCCAAAAAAAAAAAAAACTTCCATATAATTTCAATATGAAGAATATATGCTGGTCAAGTGAATCACCCTCCTGCATGTTTACCAACAATTTATTCACCTTAATCTAAGTTAAAATTCAGGTAATAAATAAATAGAACCAGCTAATATATTTCTGCAAACAGACTGCAACAAATTATCATTCAGCAATAATTATTAAGTGATTGCATTTGCTTTCTTTAGTGTCCTGTGGTGTTCTGATTTTCAAAATTAAGAAAACTTGTGCATCAAAGTTAAATATCACATTTTCTCAGGCGATATTTAATGGCACACACTTGCTGGCCCTCAGACTCTTTTAGTTCGATTATAAATGAAACAAAGGTAATAGAATCATAAACAACATTGCCACTACATAATTTTTTATAGAATAAGACATGTTATTTGGTTTTGTACTTTACTTTTTTTCACAAAAACATGGCTATTGTTCAATAAATCGAACACATAATGCAGTAAGGCCACATCTCAAATTTTAATCAAAACTGACTTACTGAGTTAACTGTCTTAACATCTTTTAATCCAAAAGTTCCCTGTTATATATATAAAATAATATCTATGGCAATAATGCCTTCAATTTAAGAATGATAATTATTATCATTCTTAAATTTAAGGCATTATGGCTATAGATGAATACGCAAAATAAAACCGCTTGTTTGTTTGTTTGTTTGTTTATATTGAAGTTTAATGGCGCATGGACTACCTGGGTCATAATGTGCTAGTTCATATGGTGTGATGTGTTTCAGAGGTGTTTACTTTGAATTTAAATTGTTCCTTTTAACCTGATTCATACGTTATTATGTTAATCTGTTGCTTGTATGCACTTCTTTAGAGGAGGTGGTATAAATTAATAGCTTTAAGGAAGTTGAAAACATCTGTGAAGTCATCTCTATTTTTCAAGAGGTCTGTTAGGATAATGGTGTCATGTGTCCTATATCTTTGAAGGCTTGTTTGCGTTCATTTGCATATGTGTTGAACTGATTGGACAGTGTCACAAGTCTGGCATTGTGGCAATTCCTCTGCTCGCAACAAAAATGAGTGCGTAATATGGGTATGCCCGTTTCTTAGCCTGGTCAGTGCTCTTTCTTATTTTCTCGACCTTCGAGCGATATAAATCCAGTTTTCAATATTCGGCTTTATTTGGTATAATTTGTTTGCAGTTTGCTGATTCTAAGTTTCTTGTAATTGCAACCGACAAGTACGCCATATCGCAGGCTTGTAATCAGAATACGGCACTGATATATCTTCTCCGATCTGTAGTATGGCTTCTTTTGCTGACTTGTCTGCCGCTTCACTTCCAACAAACCCTATATGTCCTGGGATCCAGCAGAAAAGTGTATCCTGTTCATTTCTGGTGCAGTCAGTTAGTTATTATTATTTGGTTTTTATGAGCATTAGCAACTAAGGCCATATTGCTCCGGGAATATGCGGTGGTCATTCCCTGACCTTTCCGCATCCTCCGTATTTGGTGGTGACAGGCTTGAACCCCGGTCTAATCAAGAAGCGTGTGCTATGCACTGCCGCTCCCGCCCACCTGGCTATGGAGGCACCACAGCAGTCAGTATTTGCCATATGTGCCAAAGGATTGGGTGTACCTAGGTTTTGATTGGCTTGTAAGGAACTCGAGGAATCTGTATATATTACACTTCTTGTGTAATGCTTATCTCGTACAAGAGTTAAGGCTATTTTTATTGCGTATAATTCTGCTGTGCATACACTGCACTCTTTCGGTAGCTGTTGCATTAAAGTAATATCTGGGAATACAGTTGCTGCTCCAACTAAAGTGTCTGTTTTCGAACCATCTGTGTATATTGGAATATAGTCGGGAAATTGAATTCTGTGCGCTGCATGTAACTGTTGGAAAATTGCTGCAGGTATCGCTTTTTTATTTCATTTCTGAAGTTGCATATTGGGATATGCAAATCCCGTGGTGGAAGAATGTGAACTGCCATTTGTGCTACTCTGTCTATATTAAAGTTATGTACTGCTAAAAAGTCTTGCATTCTAATTCCCAGGGGTCGATTTGCTTGTTGGCAATTCTGCTATATGTTTCTGCAATGTGGATCAAAGAGGGTCTCCCAAGTAGAGTGTCCATGCATAGGTTTTATTTTAAATGTATAATTCAACACTAGTTTTTGTCTCCTAAGGGTTAAAGCTGATTTGATGGCTTCAGCATAGAGACTATATATGGGAGAGGTACGATGGGCGCCAGTAGTTATACGCAGCATGTTGTGATGAACTGGATCCAGCCATTTCAGAGCTGTTTTCCGTGCTGAATCGTACACTAGGGTTCCACAATCCAACTTTGATTTAATTAGTGCTTTGTGGAGGTTTAGTAAAGAATATCTGTCTGCTCCCCATGCTGTTGATGAAAGGATTTTACGTACGTTCAGGTGTTTTGTACAGCTTTTATGTAGCTCCTGGATATGCTCCACAAATGAGAGTTTCTTATCTAAGATTAGTCCAAGAAATTTTGCCTTCGGCTGCACTGGTATATTCTTGCCTTCTAATAGTTCAGGATGGAGATTTCTTCTGCGACAAAAATGTACACATTGTTTTTTGTGTTGACAGTCTGAAACCGTTGTCTAGTGCCCACCTACTTATATTATTGATTGCACATTGCAATTGCCTCTCAATAGTTCATGTTCTGTGCCTGACTAGAGATACTAAAGTCATAAAGTGCATGTGAAACCGAAGGAGAGAGTTGATTTGTGATCAAATTAATCTTTATGGCAAACTAAGTGGCACTCAAGTGAGCCCTGTGGAACGCCTTCTTCTTGTTGGTAGATTTTGGAGAAAGAAGTTTGTACTTTGACTTGGAAGGTTCTGTTCATAAGGAAGTTCTGGAAAAACATAGGAAGACTGCCTCTGAGTCCAGTATGGCGCTATCTCGCAGGATCCCATATCTCCAAGTGGTATCATAAGCTTTTTCAATACTTTTTCAAAAAATACTGTAACCATATGTTGTGATCTGATAAATGCATTTCTGATGTTGGCTTCTATCCTGACTAGGGTGGTCTAGAGTAGACCTATGATGTCTAAAACTACATTGCGTGTTTGTGTAGATGTTATTTTCCTCTAAATACCATATCAATTTCTTATTTATCATTTTTCCTAAACTGGTGAGGGCTATTTGTCGATAGTTGCATGGATTTGTCAGGTTTAGGGAAAGCTAGTACTATTGCATGGCACCATTTGTTTGGAAATACATTTTCTTGGAATATCCTGTTATACAGTTTCAATAAATCCAGTCTTGTTAAGGTGCTTGATCATGTCATAATGTATGTCGGTCTGGGCTACTGCACTTAGCCTGGCTGTGGACAAAACTTTGTGCAGTTCGTTTATCGTGAACGGTTGACTGTAGGGTTCGTTACCTTTTGATTTAAATTTGATCTTATGCTTTTCCTTTTTGGATCAGAAATTCCAGATGGTATGAATTTTTCGCTGATACTTTTGCGTAGGTCTCATGTGTTTGCAATAAATATAAAATAGCCAGTACAGTACAGCCTTATCTCAAATTTTTCAAAAGTAGAAATAATCTACAATAATTTTAGTAATCATGTTTTAAAACTTAGATTTCAATGAAATATGGTCACCAAACGTGGAACTGTAACTTAATTACATAATTTATTATCATGAACAATCACATTCAAATCATTGCTGTGTAAAATATGTAATTTTGGACCTGTGGCCCTACTGCATTACATGTGCAATATGCACTATATGACCAAAAGTATTCAGATACATGCATGCAGGTGGTTGCAAAAAGAGCTTTCAATTCAAAAACCTAATACTATATATAGTAGATGACCTTTGGGCTTGGACCATTTCGGCTGCATTCTTCAGACCTGCATCTTAATCCATCCTCCGAGCTGACCAACTAAACTTCCCAACATCGCTGTTCACAAATAAGCCCTGTATGAGGATTGCTGTATGACATCTAGCTTTGTCATGATAATACTAATGGCTCATTTCATATACTGCCACAATGTAGGTAGCTCAAAACTGTTAAAAATATCCAAGAGGCAATACACTTTGTGGTTTCAAGTAATATCACTAACATACTAAATCCAAACCAGCTGAAACAGTCCCACCATCAGACTACTTTAACCAAACTTTATGGTGGAAGTTTGGTGAAGTGTATTCTGACAGCTCTCTCTGGACAACCTCCAAACCCAAACATATCCATCAGAGTGAAATGTTGTGTAGTGAGATTAGCATAGCAGGACAAGCTGGGTGTAAAAATGTAGGATTTAAAAAACAATATAAAGTAGAACCCAGATAAGAAATTCCCACATAAGAAGTTTTCCCCTGTACTAGGTTTGGTTTCTTAATTCCCATTATCAATTCTATATATTGTAATGTATTATTTTCCTGCAAAAAAAAAGTTTCCCATGTAAAAAGCTTTCCAGCATAAGCACGTGTTAAAGAATACAGTGTATTATTACGACATTTGCCCACTTAAATGTTTTTTGAATATAGAAATTCTTTATTTTTATATTTAAAAAAATTAAATCAAAAAATTTGGAAATTGAACAAGTTAATGCATAGCATCATTTTAGCTTGCAGTAAATCACCAAAGTAGGTGAAATGGCATTTTTTTGTTACATTTCATATTGTGAATGCCTTCACAATGAGTTGCCCTGATATTGCACTACCTTGAATAATATTGCACTACCCTGATATTGCGCTACCTGGGTGGTGGCAGATACCACCACCAACCCAGGATTGGAATGGTGGTATCCGTCAAGAATAAGTAACAATATTCTATACTAGCGAAGCGTTGCTTATTCGAGGTAGTGCAATATCAGGGCAACTCGTTGTGAAGGCATTCACAATATGAGATGTAACAAAAACAATGCCATTTCAGCTACTTCCATGATTTACTACAAACTAAAATGATGCTATGCACTAACTTGTTCAATTAGTGAATTTTCCGTAGTCTGAGGCTTTCAACCCTAAAACCTTTTTAGTATAAACATTCTGATATAATGGAAGTGACATATTGCAATTGTTTTCATCAATATCCATAACTGGATATTGTCGACCACATGAAACATTTGCCATTAAGTTCTGATGGTTTTGAACAGTTCTGAAATACCTAGTGGACTGTTGCTGTGTCTTATTTTAACTGTGACCCTTTAAGGTATGTTGAAAGCTGAATTTATAATACTTTTATTTCTGTAGATTATTAGTATTTTTGGTAATTCTTTAAAGAATAACCGTATTTTTGTCTATCTACTGTATTGGCCCTAATTATTTGTCCCTCCTTGTCAGTTTTATTTTAATGCTACAAATATTAATTATACTGATTATACTAATTATATTTTTCTAATTTGAAGAGTTATAGTTGGAAGGATGAACTCCTTTAGACTTCATCCTTCCAACCAAATGAGTTTAATGAACAAAATGTTAAGCAATCAGAAATCCTCAGTTTAAAAAAAATGTTTCCCATAGCCAGTGTAAAATATTTATAAATTCTGAAATAGTACTTAAAATCATTTTTAAGTTATGTATCTTTTCATTTTTATTTGTGTAATTAATATTTCATAACCGTGGGTCATTTTCCCTTCTAAGAAGTTCTAAACCTCCACTCCTTTAAAAAACTTCTTATCCAGGTTCTACTGTATTGTATATATTTATTGTTACCTTTTAAATATTGCAAAATGAGTAAACTTGACTAACATTTTTCAGTATTTCATTATTGATTTATAATCAATTTAAATATTGAAAAAGGTATGATTTATGTTTATTTATGGAAGGTAGGGGACACAAAGTTTTCATTCTGCAAAGGCAAAATAAAAATTTTGAACATTGGGACAATACTCCAAATGCCATATTGTATTTGTGACCATAATGGACTTATGTGCAGGAACTCCACCACTGAATCATAGGTTATGCAAAAAAAAACAGCATAGGCTATGGCTTCTGTTATTAATTTATCAAACACGATCTGTGAGTTTGTAAGGCCATCCATACCATTTTTATTGAGTTATCACCTACAGCAGTGACGACGAACCAATGCCATACAACATGTACAAGAAAATATGGCGGCAACTCATGATTTTTAATTATAAAAAAAGTAATTCTTTGTCTGAAGACAAATTTGTTTTGTGGTCTATCAGCTACACTAGCAACAAAAACTGTAGGGGTAAGTGTGCAAAAATAAGCAGCAATAAAGTTCTCATCAGGAACTTTCAAATACTGTTACCATTTAATAACAATAAACTATTTACTGACTTCAGAATTATCCCTCTTCCCCCCATAGCCTGTAAAAATTGTTATAATATATATATATATATTTTTTTATTTAAGCTCATTTTCGGCGTGAAGGCTGGAAAAGGTTTACTATAACTGACCTATGGTTACCAGGGACAAAACTTAGTAACACTGTACAGTAATTACAATCTTTTAAGGACACAAAGGATGATAAATTCATCATCAGATAATATAATGACATCCTCAACTGCAAAGATCCCTGGTCCCACAGGAAGTAGTTATTGTAGCTAATGGACTAATATTATTTGTGTGCTTCTTCTTGGTTCAGTGCTGGGTCCCCTTACAGTTTTCAATTTTTATTAATGATATTGATGAAGGCATATCAATCTTCTTGTCTAAGTTTGTAGTGATACAAAGGTATCACTACAAACAAAACTAGACAGAGCAGCTGAGAAGTGGCAACTGAGGTTTAACTTTATTAATGCAAATTACTACATATGGGAAGCACTAATCCCAGAACAACATACCAAATGAGTGGCACGAGGTGGTGGAGTATGAAAGAGATCTAGGGGTAATTGTGCAGTCTGACATGATATTCACTGAACAATGCAGTGGCTGCTAAGTTAACCCATGGTGTTCTGTTATTGATATACAGGAATTTTGCTAACAGGGACAAGGAGATAATTATCCAGTTGTTTAAAGTTATGGTTAGGCTGGATCTTGAGTACTTGCATACAGGTCTGGAAGCCTCATTTTAAGAGGGATGAGGATGAACAGTTGGAAGAGGTGCAGAGAAGAGCAACAAGATTAGTCAAGGACACTCTTACCAAGAAAGACTTTAGGTCTGCAAATTACTACATTGCCAAAAACAAACATTTTTCTCGATAAATTTTGATTACAATTAGGTGCAATAAAGTAAGGAAAAAAACAAGTACTGTAATTACTTGAATTATTCATGTTTTAAATAAACTTTTATTGCAATAATAAATATTCTGAAATACAGTATTAAAATACAGTTATTCTAAAAACAAAAAAATACCTATTATTACTGCAAAGTTTAGTTATGTTTAAGCATCCACACTACCTGTCCGAATAAAGTGAGCTCTTAAGAAACATAAGCAATCAATAGTATGATCGTTTAAAATGGATCTAATTTTGGTAAATATTTGATTAGCAGCAGAAAAAACCCTTGCAGATTCTACTCTGGTACTATTATACTGAGATAATCGAAAACGATCTCAGTCCATATTTTCTAGGCTTTGAACTTTTTTTTAGCAAAAATAGTTAAAAGTATTTCATTAATTTCCAACTCAAGTTCATCTTTTAAAATCTCATTGGAGTCAGGCAATTTCTTATTTTGGAAAGAATTTGCTGACACTGATGTTCTGTTCCGTGTTGGTTTTCCATGGTTGAATTGCATTCTTTATTTTCTGAAGGAGAAAGACATTTTATTAAGTGAAGTATAATTTTCACTACAGTATCTTTACTGAGTCTGGTAGAGAGCAAAGAGTGCAGTTAAGAAATTCTTCACATACATAAATGAAAGGAACAGAAGGACAAATCAGATTGGACCCTTATATAATGGACGTGGGATAGTTGCAGATGAACTCAACAGATACTTTGCATCGATATTTACATAAAAAAAAACCCTTTGTGTCAATGAGATGTTATGGAAGTGAAGTTGATAAAAATGTAATTAATGATGTTGAAATTTAACATGTTGATTTAATGAGAAAACTTTCGTGCCTACAGGCAATTAAGGCTCCTGTGGTTGATAGCATATACTCTATAATCTTAAAGGAGGCGGCAAGTGAGTGCACTGAACCATTAAGGCTAGTTATGAGAGCATCACTGAACTCAGGAGAGATTCCATTGGGCTGGTGTAAATTGAAATATAAAGGTGGTTCTAGGAGTGTAACGGGAAATTACCGATCGGCCAGTGTAACCTCAGTAGTAGGGAAAATCATGGAGGCAATGATCAAGGGGTGGAATTCAGGATCATTTAGATGGAGATGGAATTCTGCAGGATACACAGCATGGTTCTGTAAAGGGAAAATCATTTTTAACAAATCTGTGTAGACATTTTGACAGGGACACTTGTGAGCTGGATTTTAGGGAATAATTTCGACATTGTTTATTTGGATTTTAGCAAAGCATTTGACTCGGTCCCAAATGAGTGGTTATTTTATAAGTTGGAGCAGGCTAGAATCATAGAAAAAATCCTTAGATGGATAGCACAATGGCTTGAGGGCACCAGGCAGAGAGTTGTGATAAATGGTTATTCCTCAGATTGGATTAATGTAAGAAGTGGGGTTCCCCAAGGATCAGTATTGGGACCACTGTTGTTTTTGGTTATCTTAAATAACATCTATGAAGGGATGAAGGGCGTGAGAGTCTAAACTTGCAGATGATGTAAAGATCAATAGAGTAGTTAATGATCGCCGCCAAGCAGAACTTCTTCAGAGTGACCTAGATAGACTTCCGGGATGGTCAGAAAAGTGGCAGCTATGCTTTAATTCAACAAAATGCAAATTCTTTCACCTGGGGAACAGCAAACCCAAAATAACTTATACACCTTGGTAGAGTTGAACTAAAGTCAGTAGTGCAGAAATGGGACTTGGGAGTTACGATAAGGTCAGACATGAAGTTTGTCCGAGAATTGTGGACAGGTGGCAGTGTTGCATGGTGTCCTATCAATGATTTATCGAACATTTTCTAGTAGAGATAACAACGTCATAATCACATAAAGGTGATTTTATAACCTTTATGTGATTAAATTATACACTATTTTTTTTAAAAATTAGTACCGAAAAACCGGTATTTTTTGTATCAATACCGGTATTTGAATACACAGAAAAAAATTACCAGGATCCCAGTATTGTAATCCCTAGCTGAAATGTTATCAGAAGCCTCAATTTGCTTCAGTTTATCATTTTAAATTGAAAACAAAATGAAAAGTTCACTAGGTGCAAACTATTATTTAGTTGAACTGCTTCTGGCCCCGATGACAGCAGCAGACAGTCGAGGCATTGACAAGATCAATTTCTGAAGATAATCAACTGACAGTTCGTGGTTCCAAACACGAATTATGGTTTCCTGAAGTTCATGAAAGGTCTTTGGTTTCTTTCTGGCAACTGCACATTCCACACAATGCCAACAGTTCTCTATAGGATTCAGTCCGGGCTGTTTCCTGGCCAGCTAAGAGTTGTAATGGACCATTCTTCCAACCATTTTTTCACCTATAGCAAATGTAAACACATTACTGGCGAACCTCAAATGCAGAAAGTAACTACAGAAGTGCCTACTTACACTTTTCGTCCGATGACAAAGAGTAGAGTCTTCCTGAAAGATGCAGTTACTTGGCAGGTTGAAATGGTCGGCAGCAATTTGCCTTCCAATATAGCCAGGTATCCATTGGCATTTACGGAACCTTTTATAAACTGCAGGTGACCTATTCCACAATACAAAATGCACCCCAATATCATTTGGCTGGTTGGGAATTTCACTGTAGACACCATACAGTCTGGAAGGTATTCTTCACCACATCTAGGGCAAATCGTTTGTCTCCCATCAGAGTCATGAAGGTTGAATTTCTTCAAATCCAAGAAAATAACTGGACTTCAACTGCTGGGGGGGGGGGTCCATTTGGGAGCTCCTTACACCAAATTTATTGGGCTTTTTTCATTTTTTGTGTGAGGAGGGGCTTCTTTTAGGACTACAAGTCCATTTTTGAAGAGGCATCTTCTGCACTTGTTACTATTCCTGTATGTTCTTCCCATTCTCTTTTAAGCTCACACAAAGAAGCTTTGCAGTTTTTAAGGCTTAAGCACTTCAAAATGTGGTCCTGTTTTGGCATAGACTCGTTTGCATCCGGTTCCTTTTTTCCTATCAGCAGAACCGAGGGAGATGTAAACTTTGGGGGTCCACGCACCAGGGGATAAGCTTCGTAATGTAAACAAAGAAAATAATAAAATGTAATGTAAAATTACAATGTATGTATATGATAGAAACAAATTTGTATATTTATAAATATTATAATAAGGGAATAAGAGAAACAAAATAGGAAACAAAAGGAAATTTCTTATTTAACATCTAAATACTAATAGTCAGTTCACAAAAACCACATTACTGACAATCACAGTTTAATATGAAAATCACCTATTTTATAAATACTGAAAACAACAATGGTCACAGCACTGAACCCTGGGTACTCTACTAATAACATTAGTCCACAAAAAGTAGTGTCCATTCAACCTTCCCTTTATCTATAGAAGTAACTAGCCCTTTGTTATCATCTACAAACTGCATACTCTGATGTTGTTCTAGTTTATATTGCAGTCTTAAGCGCAATAGTATCAAAGTCCTTCCTGAAATCAAAGTACTGTATATGATACCGAAATCATTTTTTGTGTCCAGTTCCTTTGTTACTGCATCATAGTATCCAATCAGATTGGTCAGACAAGACCACCCTTATACCATAAGGGTGGTGTTATAAAGGCCACAGGAGTGGCCTTTATAACCATCTTTACTCATTTAGATATGAAATCAGCTCTTTTTTTTTTTTTTTTTTTTTTTAAGTTTCTGTGATAAAGATGGATCATAGAACCATCTTTATCAAAGAGAAAATGATTCGTACAGACAGTCCATATATTGAAAGTACAAATAGTCCATATGTGAAAATAAAAGTACAGATAGTCAATATATTTTCAAAGGGATTAAGTCAGGAGAGTTTCCAGGGCATTCCAAGCACTTTACACTGTTTCCTGTTTCTTCTAAAAAATCAGATACCTCTGTTTTGATAAATAACAGAGAGCAAGAGATTGAAAAATGGAATTCCTAATTGCATCTGGCTTATTGCATTTTGCTTAGCAGATACACTTTCTCCATCTGTCCTTATAAGTCTCATTCCCTGCACCTCAAAATGACTTTCATTAGGAAAGAGAACTTTTCTCCAATCTTCTTTAGTCCAGCTTTTGTGCCTGTTAGCTCAGTCTTTTTCACTCACATACTAAATAAAAATTTGCTTTTTGACTGGCTTATGAGCTTTTCATCCAACCTCTGAAGTCTGCATAGGACTGTTGAATCGTATTTTCACACAAGTTCCAGTTAAATTATTTTACAAGTCAAAAATGGTCACACTAGGGTCTATTTTGCTTCTGATTATATCAGTCTTGGGTGTTGGGTTTTTTTTTTTTTTTTCTTTTTGTGACATTCAGTAAGAAACTGAATGTCACATGTTTCAGCTTGATTATTTTAACAGCTCCCAAACTAATTTTATCTGCTATTTTCCTCTGAGTAAGGGAAGTATGTTCGTGTAAAGTTAGATCGTTCTCTAGGAGTCAAATCCATTTCTGCAAACAAAAAAAAAATAAAATAAAAAAATAATAATAAACACTAGAAGTAAAGGACTTCTCAGGATTTCTATTTAAAAGGCACAGTTCTCAGCATAAATCATTCAATTTGAAAGCTTTGAATGGATTGAGTAAGCTGAATGTTAATGGTATTCTTCCCCCTACTAAGACCACACATGAGGGAGCATAAATTGAAGTTGAGGAAGGTTGGTTGCCAGATAGATTTGTTCAAGTTTGCCTTCAGCCAGCAGGTAGTTGATTGTTGGAACAGGCTTTCATCTGTTGTTGTGGAGTGAATGGGTTGAATAAATTCAAGGGAGAACTAAAAAATTCTTGGAAGGTACAGACGGGTGAACTGTGTTTTGATTTTTCCCCCCTTTTGGTGATGCTATGGAAGTTTGCTTTCTTGCATCACTACTACTAATTCTTCATTAAAACACACTTGTAATAATCAAACAATCCTGTAACGAAACAAATGAAAATATAATTATAAACGGCTGTTAACAAGTTTATAAAAGACAATATACCAAAATTGCCATTTTTTTCACATTAATCTGTCAGAAGATATATGATCCTATAGTAAGTGTGGATTAGTGCATACTAAGGTGCTTCTCACTCTCCTCTCAAATTATGCCCACTGTGAGCATAATTGGAGGAGAGCAAGAAGCAATTATGCCCACATTAGGCTTGCTTAGCTAGCAGATTATGAAACAATACCTTTGGCTACTTGTTAGCACTGGAAGGGCAACTGTTTATTTCTACAAATACATATTTTGCACCCACAGAGGTGGACAGAATAATGGAAACACCTCTGATAAGAGTTACAGCTATGCCTAATATGGTGTTGGGTTGCCCTAGGCTTTTAAAATAGTTTGTATTCTATATAGAATATATACAAATGAATCAAACTGTCTTAAGAATAATACTGGTCCATTCTTCATGGAGAAACAAGTTCCTTGAGTGATAAAGGTGGAGGAAATCTGCTTCTCACTCTCCTCTCAAATTATGCCCACTGTGAGCATAATTGGAGGAGAGCAAGAAGCAATTATGCCCACAGTGGCTCGATAATATTTAATCTCATCTGTTGACTGTGCAAGCATGAGAGATGCTAAGCCTGTTTCATGCTCTGCAAACCAAGACTGGACACATCTGGCTGTGTGTGTGTGTGTACACTGGAGCATTATCTTGAAATAGGGCATCATTTTTAGGAAATAATGTTTGCACCATGGGATGAACCTGGTCACTCACAATATAAAGATAATCAGTGGCAGTAATTCACCCATTCAGGATGATAACAGGACCTAAAGAAAAACAAGATATTTCTCTGTCCAAACCATTGTTAATTCTCCTCCATGTTTGATGGTTAACACAAGGCAGTCAGGATGATGCACTTCCTTCAGCATTCAACAAAGAAACTACCTGAATGTTGGGGGGAAAAAAAGCGTGAATGATGATTCACCCAAAAATGTAACTTTCAAATCATCAAGTGTACAGTTTGTGCTCCTTATGCCACTGCATCCCCTTTCCAACATTCCACATTACAAGTGGCTTGGCAGTACCATAAATTTCAACTTTATGAAGTTCCCACAAAACTGTTTTGCTAGAAACTGGATTGCTGAGACTTATTAAGTTCTGCAGTTATTTTTGAAGCAGCAGTTTTAATGTTTTCACGCTACAGTCCTTTTCAGTGTCCAATAGCCTCAGTTAGCTTCGATTTTCGACATTTTATCCTATCAGATTTTGTTTTCCATACAGTTAATGGAAAAATAAATGGAAAACATACGGTGAAGGCAAACATTTCTAATACAGGTGCTCTAGATATATTAAACAAATAAGTAGTTTCAGTCACTGATTCTCCTGCTAAACATCCACCAACAACTTGAACTCTTTTGAATTCAAACTGGTTGGTCATTTTCTTCATGTACCTTTTTATATCTCTAAATAAACATCAGCTTTTATAGTCTTCCTTCACAGTACCACCTACAACATAAAAAAAAAAAAAAAATTCATGTTCATAAATATGTCATATGGCAATTACAAAAACTACTATTTTCATATCAGGTGTTTCCATTATCTTGTCCACCCTCTGTAGAGTAACACATGAATTTTTAATTACTGAGATACCAGAAGTCTATTTAATATTGATTAGCAGTTGAATGATTTTAGGATAGCTGAAAGGAAGCCGAAAAAGAGTAATACAGCATTTGCAGCTAACTGAAAACAAGGCATCTGAGGTTGATGAAATCTATTTAGTTGTAACAAAAGTAGCAGCAAAAGAGGTAATCAAACCTTTAGCTATAACAGCATGGGCACCTTGAAATCAGGGGAAATTCCTACAAATTCCAGATGTATAAACAACTCTCCTATTCATAAAGATGGTTTAAATGGTGCATGTTTGACTTCTGCACATGGAAAATTATAGACTTTAAATATGTCTTATAACATCGTCTTCAGAGAAACAAAGCCAAAACAATCATAGCATGGATGTGTTAAGCAGAAACTAAGCCTGACCAATCTGATAAGCAACTATGTGGTTGTCACAAAGGAAATGGATACAATGAACAACAATTGTCACATTGTTTATTTACATGAGCTGTTTAACAGAAGATTGATAAACGTATTCGAGAAATTGAACACAGCAAAGTGGGGTGTTCTCACCCGCTGCTACCACATACATTCCCTACTATCCGGGCTTAATAGAACAGATCTCTAGAATATTATAGACTTGTCAGACACACTAGGTGAAGCTACCACGACGAAGACTGCACACGGTCATGTCAAAGATCCTGTACCTGTCGAGGGTACAAGTGGAACTGTATATGAAATCAAGAATTGTATATGAAATCAAGGACAGAATGTAGGTTTAAAGATCATATGGGGGTGAACATAGTAGAACAATAGAGACTGCAGACAATGGGGAAATTTCCGTGGCTGAGCACTTCTGGGAGGACAACCATCAAATTTCTCCAGGCAAAATGGAGAAATCTGATGGCTGAGCATTTCTCCATGCTATCATAATTAATCATTCAGAGATACTGGCAATGGCTTGAGAGCTTGCAGATTTGTTCTTCAGCATAATACCATCAGCAGAGATAAGGGAGTCTGTATTCACTACCTCTTGAGTATTAGAATTAGTTGCATATGATGCAAGAAAGCAAGCTTATGCAGCATCAACCAAAAAAAAAAAAAAAAAAAACACACTTCCACTTCACTCCTCCGTTCGTTCAAAATACCTGTCCTGCTGAGCCTTACATTTATTTAGGCTATCAACTTCCATGACAAGGGATGAAAGTCTGTTCCACCAGCCAATTACTCGCTGGCTAAAGGCAAATTTCCGCACGTCTAGGAAAAAGTCTATCCTACATCTGTCTTTCCTCAATTTGAATTCATGCCCTCTCAGGTGATTATTCTGAGCAAGAGGAAGAATCCCATCAGCACTGAGCATGTTCAAACCATTCAAGGTTTCATACACCTCTATCAGATCACCTCGTCTCCAGACACTTTAGTTTGCAAAACTTAAGCCTTTCTTCTTAAAAAGAGTACCCCTTTGTTCAATTCACTAATCTTGTTGCCCTTCTCTGTACTCATTCCTGCAGCTCTACATCCTTCTTGAAATGAGGCCTCCAGACCTGTATACAGTACTCAAGGTGTGGCCTGACCATTGCCTTATACAAGGGAATGATCACCTCCTTATTCCTGCTAGAAAAATTCCTGTATATCATTGACAAGACACCATGAGCTACTCTTGCAGCCTGTCTGCACTGCTCAAAGAACTTCATATCTGCCTGCACAATTACCCCCAGGTCCTTTTCATTCTCTACCACTGTCAGTGTAGTACCACAGAGTTGATACGTTGCTCTGGGGTTGCTGTTTCCCCATATGTAGCACTTTACATTTGTCAATGTTAAACTTCATTTGCCACCTCTCAGCCCATCTGCTCAACCTTTCCAGATCCTGTTGCAGCAGCATAGTGTCAGTAGTGTCCTTGACAACCCTGCCAACCTTTGTATCGTCTGCAAACTTGGACATTAAGCTTGATATACCATCATCAATATCATTTATAAATACAGAAAACAATAATGGACCCAACATTGAACCCTGAGAGACTCCACTAATAACATTAATCCACGATGAGCATGTCCATTGATTACCACCCTCTGTCTTCTCCCCATAGCAGCAATTTGCCTCCAATGCCACACTGCTCCAATTTGTGCAGCAGTCTTCCATGTGCAACAGTATCAAAAGTTTTTCTAAGATCCAAGTATATAATATCAAAGTTATTTCCCTGCATCCAGTTCTTTCGTGACTGCATCATAGTATCCAATCAAATTGGTCAGGCAAGACTTTCCCTTAACAAAACCATGCTGTGTCCGAGCTATAACTGGTCTTGTCTAGATGATCCTGCAGTGCTTCTTTAACCAGTGCCTCCATTTATTTTCCTGGAACAGAAGTTAAACTCACAGGTCTATAATTACTCGTGTCAGCCTTTGATCCTCCTTTATGAATTGGGGTTACATTTGCACATCTCCAGTCTGTGGGTACCTCCCCTGAGTCCAAGGAAGCTCTCTAATTATGGCTAAGGGTTTGCTTACTTCGTTTGCTGTCTCCTTTAATATAACTGGATATATCCCATCCACCCCAGCTGCCTTTCTTGTATTTATCTTTAACAATTTCTCCTCCACTTTACTCTCAGTTATTACAAGATTCTTTAGCTTACTGCCAGAGTTGAATACACCTCTGGCATTCCCCTTGCTGAATAACTCCTCATGTGTGAATGTCGATGCAAAATATTCATTTAGTTTGTTAGCTACCTGAGCAGGATCGTCAACAGTTGACCCATCGATATCAAGTGGACCAATCTGATTCATCCCCTTCCTTCTAGAGTTTACATAAGTAAAGAACTCTTTGCTGTTTTTCTTTGCATCCCTTGCCAAAGATTTCTCTTAATCTGCCTTTGCCTGCCTAACCTCCTTTGTAACTTGGTTACAGATCAAGTTGTATCTATCATAGACTTCTGTGTCACGTGTTAATTTATATGTATCCCATGTATTTTTCTTCTCTGTCATGTCTCATTAGTTCATCTGACATCCATTTAAGCCTAAACCTTGAACAATATTTCTTAGTTGGTATGTAAAGCCTAGTAGCTTCCAAGATAAGATCTTTGAATGCTTCCTATTTTGAATTTGCTGTTGGTAACATCTTCAGTTGGTCCCACTGTATAGAATTTAAATACTGTCTCAGACCATCGTAGTCGCCTTTAAGAAAGCAATAACCCTTCCCTTTACCCCTGATGGTAGTTACCTCATTGAGTAAATCCCACTTCAGCACACTGTGTTCACTTCCACCTAGTGGTTCCTTTATCTGCAGATTCTTAATGCATGAAGAATCACTACTGATAATCAAATCTAGAGTATTACTCCCTCTAGTTGCCTCGCGAACATGCTGATTTAGAAAACAATCATCCAATAAATCCACAAAAGCCTTGCTAGTGTGTGAATGACCAACCCACAAATTCCAGTCAATATCTGTAAAATTAAAATCCCCCATTATAAGACTCTCTGATGTACTGGCCCACTCTATTTCCCTGTACAGTTTCTTATTATATTCTTCAGAGTCATTAGGCCTATAGCACACTCCTACTCTCAAATTTTGATCTCCCAATGCTTATGTCACACCACACTCGACACTGCACTGTCCAGCGATGTTGACCGGCTTCACTTCTTTGGATTTTATGTGTTTCTTAACTAATAGCATAGCCTCTCCTCCCTTCCTATCCTGTCTATAGTTTCTGTAGACATTGTACTCACCAAATTCCAATTCTACATTCCTTATATCTGTGTGACACCACGTCTCTGATATCCCAACAATATCCGCCTTTGATGCTTTGAGCAATACCTCAAATTCATCAAATTTATTTACCAACCTCCTAGCATTGGTGTACACACAAGTATACATGCACCTGTTTCTATTCGCTACCCTAACACAACCCATGTGTTTACTTGTACTGCAATGACTCCCAGCAGTCTCTGAAATATCCTGCATCTTGTTTTTCAGGCTTCTGCTCATACCAATAGAAGCAGTGCAAGAATCACTTTCACCTCTGCCAGCGGCTACTGTTAATCTATTAGTCTTTGTATTAATTCCTAGCTAGCAGTTTTCTGACCCAACACTGCCTCGATAGCATCAGCAAATATTCTTGCACCCTTTCTATTTAAGTGTATCCCATCCCTGTAGAAGCAGTCTCTCCTGTTAAGAAGTACAGTCCAGGCTGAAAAAAATTCAACGCCTTGCACAATCTTTCCAGGGCCGAATTGAGCGACAAGGCTTTCATCATATACTCCCTCCTATCGTGTCTGGGCAGAATTGCAGACACTTTCAAATTCAACCCTAATTCACTGCTTTTTTTCAACAGTGACCTGTACTTGTGAAGTAATTCTGCCAGTCTCCTACTCTTGATATCATTAGTGCCAACGGGTACAACTATATCACCTTTTGTGCCCTTTGAGACCACAATTCTCGGACAGGATCAATTATGTCACCTGCGATGCTTCCAGACCATTTCTGGTCTCCATACAAGTGCAGAGGATATCTGCCATACTCCTACAGTAACACGTGTCATGGTCCTGCTGATGTTATTTAAGAGTGTGCCAGGACGGTAAAGTTGCACTGTTGAAAAAGGAGGGGTCACCATTGAAAGCTATAGTGTTGTTTTATTCCTTTTAATTTATATTTTGTGTATATTTTAATTTGCTTTTTACTCAGCAGTTCTGCACTTTATTTTCGCAACAAATTTATCCCATTTTATTGTAATTTATTTTAATAAAGTTTCGGTCATATATGGTGTATTCATTGCAGTTAGTATGATTCACTTCACTTTTCCCCTCAGAGTCTTGTACATCACAATCACATTTCCTGTAAGGTGCCTAGTTACCAAACTCCACAGCCTACATATTTGAAGTCTTTCCTCATATGGAAGTCCTTTTGCCAATTTCACCCGGTGCACTAATTGTCTTTGGATCCTTTCAAGAAGCTTGATGTCTATCTTCAGTCCATAGGTTTTCTGTATATGGTTATCCTGATATTATCTTTCTTTAGCAATTTTATATCTAAGAAAGGAATAAAAGTTGAATTTCTAATTCCAAATTGATATATTTTTTTGTGCAGTGGTGACTTGTGTTTAATGTACATCATACACATTAAACAACAATGACATTAACATTAAGCCAAAAGTTTTCTTATTTTATATTAATCCTCAGCCAATAACATTAAGATAGAATTCTTAGAACACTTAAAGTTTATAAGTGGGAAGATTTAAAAAGTAAATCCACAGACAATACCACCAAAGAATTGCCTGACGAACTAGAGAATATAGATTTAAAAAGGAGCTTCCAAGGTTTTCGGGATCACAGAAATCTAACATATGGTTTAACTACAAAGCCAAAATCACCTTCAAGAAGAAAGATTTAGAAAATGGAAAAAAAGACTAGAGTAATCACATCTGGAAGAACTTAAGAAGCAGAGGGCCATCAACCTGAAGGTAAGAAGGTGAAATATGAAACTGCACTGAAGAGGATCAGACAGGGTAGAAGGATTGCATCACACACACAAAAGCTATAGAACATAAAGGCAACTTTCAAGAATGGGCAAACCTATGGTATAATCAGGAAAAATTTTGAAATACAAATCACCATGTCACACAGAAAATAAAAAGTGAAACCTTTCCTGAAGAAGTTCAGCACTGGCAGAGATCATATCATAGAAGTAATGATAAACTCCCTGATGACAATTCTCGAGAAATACTTCAACTTTCAAAAGCATAAGCTCTAGGAAAAACATAAATACTTTCAAAATGTCACATTACAACTTCCTAAGGCTGAAGAAATTGAATAATATATTGAATGGTGCATTAAGCATTTATTGTGTTCTTGAAAGAGGCTTACTATGGGGGGAGGGATTCTATAATCTATAATTTTAGCAGTTATACTGAATCCATTTTTGGCAACCTATACAGGATTCACATGTTATGAAGACAATCTAGACTTCTTTACAGAATCTAATGATCCATAGCAGTTCAAAATTATAAAAAAAAAAAAAAAAAAAAAAAATGTTGCAATACAGGAACAACAACCTTGCAGAGTACTGCCATTTTCCCGAACAAATCTAAACAAAACTGATGTGGGAGTAACTACATCAAGGGCAAAGGGCAGGGTTTTTGCTTTCGTAAAGAAATAATGAAACGTCTTTTTTAAAAATTCTATACAGTGGGATCAACTGATGATGTTATCAATGGTGAATTCCAAATGGGAAGCCTTCAGGGACTTAATCTTGGAGCCTACAAAGCTTTTCATACCAACTAAGAAATACTGTTCAAGATTTAGGCCTAAATGGATGTCAGGTGTATTGAGGTTCATGGCAAAGAAGATAAATGCAAGGAATGCATATAAATTATCAGGTGACACAGAAGCCTAGGGTAGATATAAGTTAGTCTGTAATCAAGTCACAAAGGAGGTTAGGCAGATTACAAGAAATCTGCTGGCATATTTGTGCAAGAAATAATTGTACAGAGCAAACAGCGCACTGCTCATGTAAACTCTAGAAGGTAAGGTATGAATCAGATCGATCCACTTAACATAGATGGTTTGACTATTGATGATCATGCGCGTGTAGCTGATAAACTGAATGAGTATTTTGCATCTCCATTTCCACACGGGGAGTTATTCAAGGAGGGGAATGCCAGAAGTCTATCAAACTAACAGTGAGGTAAGTGATTTTGTAATAACTGAGAGCAAAGTGAAGAAGAAATTGTTGAAGTTAAATATAACAAAGGAATCTAGAGGGGGATGGGATCTATCCAGTTATATTAAGGGATGCAGCAAAGGAAGTAAGCAAACCCTTAGCCATAATTATGAGAGCTTTTTGGACTCAGGGGAGGTACCCATGGACTGGAGATGTGCAAATGTAACCCCAATTCACAAAGGGGATCAAAAGGTGACAACAAACTATAGACCTGTTAGTTTAACTTGTGTTCCGGGAAAAATAATGAAGGCACTGGTTAATGAATCATTGCAGGATGGATTTGTTAGGTCTTGTCAGACCAATTTGATTGGATACTATGATGAATTTGAGGTACTGCTCAAAACATCAAAGGCAGATATTGTTGGGATATCAGAGACATGGTGTCACACAGATATAAGGAATGCAGAACTGGAATGCAGAACTGGAATTTGGGGAGTACAATGTGTACAAAAATGAATATTTTGCGTCGACATTCACACATGGGGAGTTATCCAGTGAGGGGAATGCCAGAGGTGTATTCAATTCTGGCAGTAAGCTAAAGAATCTTGTAATAACTGAGAGTAAAGTGGAGGAGAAATTGTTGAAGATAAAGACAAGAAAGGCACCTGGGGTGGATGGGATATATCCAGTTATATTAAAGGAGGCAGCAAACGAAGTAAGCAAACCCTTAACCATAATTAGAGAGCTTCCTTGGACTCAGGGGAGGTACCCACAGACTGGAGATGTGCAAATGTAACCCCAATTCACAAAGGAGGATCAAAGGCTGACACAAGTAATTATACACCTGTGAGTTTAACTTCTGTTCCAGGAAAATTAATGGAGGCACTGGTTAAAGAAGCACTGCAGGATCATCTAAACAAGACTTCAGTTATAGCTCGGACACAGCATGGTTTTGTAAAGGGAAAGTCTTGCCTGACCAATCTGATTGGATACTATGATGCAGTCACAAAAGAACTGGATTCAGGGAATAACTTTGATATTATATATTTGGATCTTAGAAAGGCTTTTGATACTGTTGCACATGGAAGACTGCTGCACAAATTGGAGCAGTGTGCCATTGGAGGCACACTACTCCAATGGATAAAGGGATGGTTGAGGGGAGAAGACAGAGTGGTAATCAATGGACACTGCTCATCATGGACTAATGTTATTAGTGGAGTCACTCAGGGTTCAGTGTTGAGTCCATTATTGTTTTCTGTATTTATAAATGATATTGATGATGGTATATCAAGCTTAAGGTCCAAGTTTGCAGATGATACAAAGGTGGGCAGGGTTGTTAAGGACGCTACTGATGCTATGCTGCTGCTGCAACAGGATCTGGAAAGGTTGAGCAGATGGGCTGAGAGGTGGCAAATGAAGTTTAACATTGACAAATGTAAAGTACTACATACGGGAAACAGCAACTCCAGAGCAATGTATCAACTCTGTGGTACAGTGGTGCCTCACAATTCGACTATAATCCGTCGCCGAATTGCGGGTCAATATTTTCCATATAAGTTTGTGGAAAATTGATTAATTCGTTGTCTGAGAGAAATACACAGTATTATTGACTTTACTATATTCTACCATATAACAAACGAAATTACAAAATACATAATGAGTACATACATTTCATTGAGCCTTAGATGTTGGAAGGATGTTTTATTTATCTTGTTCTACCCTTTCTCTTCTCCTCTTGGCTTGAATGAGGATGAGGAATTAATCAAGTGTGGACTGTCTCTCCCTCTTTTTCAAGATAGCCTTGAAGTGATGCATAGTAGTGTTGTTAAACAAGTCTGTCATTCTAGTTACAACAGCAGTGTTGGGGTGCCATTTTAAACAAGCAGACTGCACCTTCTCCAAATGGAATAAAATTTCTTTAATGGCAGCTGTTGGCATCGGCCCTTTTTCCCTGTCTTCTTCTTATTCAAGTGAAATTTCCTTTTCTCTCTCTTTTGCTTCCTGTTCGCCGAGTGTTTTGGGTTCTTCCACAGTTGGTTCCTCATCGTGATCTTCCATATGGAAGAGCTTCCACAAGCTCTTCCATATCAGCCTCATCAACTTCTCCTATGTCGAGGTTCTCCGCCATCGAAATGACTTCTCGCATGGCCGCAGTTGCTTCTGATTCTTCAGCGGCTTGGACTGCATTGTTGTCATCCCGAAAAAAGGAAAGAACGAGTTTCTTCCATGATGCACGAAGGGTCCTCTGTGTCACTCTCTCCCAGGCAGTTTTAATAAAGGAAATGGCTTGAAGAATATTGAACTCAGTCTTCCAGAACTCCTTCAGTGTCTTATCAGAAGGAGTCACGTCAAAAAGCTGTGAAAACAAAGCCTTGGTGTAAAGTTTTTTAAAACAGGCAATTACTTCTTGATCCATGGGTTAGATCAGTGATGTGGTGTTTGGAGGCAAAAACTGGACTTTGATGAAATCAAAGTCAATTTCAAGAATGTTTGCCAAGTCTTGGGGGTGGGCACTAGCATTGTCAAGAATCAGCAGTGCTTTCAAAAGGTAAATTGTTGTCAATGAGGAATTTTTTTACGCTCAGGGCAAACTCCTCAAAAATCCAATCTTTGAAGACTTTCTGGTCTACCCAGGCTTTTGCATTGGATCTCCACATCACTGGCAGTTTGGACTTGATGATTTTCTTCCCAAAGCAGCGAGGATTTTTAGAATGGTAAACGAGAAGTGGCTTTACTTTAAAGTCTCCGCTTGCATTTGCTGCCAATAACAAGGTAAGCCTATCTTTCATAGGCTTATGTCGTGGGAGTGTCACTTCTTCTTGCATGATGTATGTTCGATTTGGTAAGCACTTCCAAAATAACCCAGTTTCATCCCCGTTAAAAATTTGCTGCACCAAGTAGCCTTCCTTCATGATTAAATCTTCAAATTTTTTCACAAACTCTTCTGCAGCCTTTTTATCTGCACTAGCTGTTTCCCCATGTCTGAGAACACTATAGATACCTGTTCTACCTTTGAATCTGTGAAACCACCCACGACTTGCCTTGAATTCATCAGTTTGATCTGCGATACGTCCTGGAATTTTTTTCTGCAATTCTTCAAAAATTAACCTAGCCTTCTCACAGATCATTGCCTGAGTTACTGGATCTCCTTTCATCTGTCTTTCTCTAATCCAGGTAAGAAGCAGCTTTTCCATTTCTTCATTGATTAAAGATCTGTTTCTGTCAGAAATTTTCATTGCTCCAGCGAACACCCTAGCACCTATAATCTTGTCTCTTTGTTGCCAAAAAGTTGCCACGGTTGACCTAGGGACGCCATACTCTTGAGCTACATCTGTAATTGTTCTACCTTTCTGCACTTTTTCTATAATTTCTTTCTTCTTTTCTATGCTCAACCAAGTGTGTTTCTTTTCTGATTTATTCCGCTGTTCACTTCTCTTTGGACCCATTATCAAATTTCACTCAAAAAATAAATAACTGCCAAAGCACAAAATTTTTTACTTTATGAGAAATGCAGAGTTATAAATTAGCACAAACAACTAGAGCAAACATGAACTCAGACTACGATTATTAACGAGATAATGTTGTCTCATAACTGAGGAAGAACTGATGGCATACCTGTAGCTATCTTTGATAGCGGCTAACGTAGCTGAACGATTGAGGGATCTATTCCCGCGAAATGTTACTCTCGCTAAAATGTTACTCTCGCTCTTTAATACCATTGGTTAAAATGTATAAAGCAGCCGTCACTATTTAGCGCTATTTAGTAACGTTAAACGCAGTTACGTAGTCCAGCAGAGAATTCTATCGTGCAATATCATGTAGCGTTTTCTGGCCCGCGAAATCCGACTATCGAATAGTGGTACGTCGAATTGCGAGACTGTCAAACTGCGGTACAGCGAATTGCAAGGCACCACCTGTACTACACTGACAGTGGTAGAGAATGAAAAGGACCTGGGGGTAATTGTGCAGGCAGATATGAAGTTCTCTGAGCAGTGCGGACGGGCTGCAAAAGTAAATCATGGTGTCTTGTCAATGATATACAAGAATTTTTCTAGCAGGGATAAGGAGGTGATTATTCCCTTGTATAAGACAATGGTCAGGCCACACCTTGAGTACTGTATACAGGTCTGGAGGCCTCATTTCAAGAAGGATGTAGAGCTGCTGGAACGAGTACAAAGAAGGGCAACAAGATTAGTGAATGGAACAAAGGGGGTGCTCTTACGAAGAAAGGATTAAGTTTTGCAAATTACCTTGTCTGGAGACTATGCACCAGCAAGGTGATCTGATAGAGATGTATAAAGTCTTGAATGGTTTGAGCATGGTCAATGCCGAGCATTGAGGAAAGACAGATGTAGGATAAATGTGTGGAAATTTTCCTTTAGCCAGCGAGTAGTTGGTTGGTGGAACAGACTTCCATCCCTTGTTGTGGAAGTTGATAGCCTAAATAAATTTAAGGCTCAGCTGAACAGGTATTTTGAACGAACGGAGGGGTGAAATGGAAGCGTTTTTTTTTTTTTTTTTGGCTGATGCTGCATAAGCTTGCCTTCTTGCATCATATGCCTCTACTAATGCTAATGTAGTCACAAAGGAAATGGATGCAAAAAATAATTTTGATATCACATACTTGGATTTCAGTAAAGTTTTTGATACTGATGCACATGGAAGACTGCTCTACAAATTCGAGCTGTATGCAATTAAGGGCAAGTTGCTACAATGGATAAAGGGATGGTTGAGTGGGAAACAACAGAGAGTGGTAATCAATGGACACTGCTCTTTGTGGACTATTGTTATTAGTGGAGTTGCCCAGGGTTCGGTCCTGGGCCCATTGTTGTTTTGCGTATTCATCAATGATATTGATGAAGGTATATCAGGCTTAATGTCAAAGTTTACAGATGATACAAAGGTTGGCAGAATTGTTAACAACAGTAAAGAGAGTATGCTATACTGCAACACGATCTAGATAAGTTGGGCAAGTGGGCTGAGAAGTAGCAACTGAAGTTGAACATTAACAAATGCAAAATACTGCACATGGGTAGCAGTAATCCAAGAGAAACATAGCAGCTGTGTAGTACTACACTAAAGGAAGTGGAGAATGAAAAAGCCCTGACAGTCATTGTGCAGTCAGATATGAAGTTCGCTGAGAAGTCAAGATGGGCTGCCAGGGCTGGTCATGGAGTCTTGTCAATGATATATACGAATTTTACAAGCAGGAACAAGGTGTTGATTATCCCATTGTATAAAGCAATGGTCGGGCCACGCCTTGAGTACTGTAGTACTGTGTACAGGTCTGAGGTCTCATTTTAGAAAGGATCTAGAGTTGCTAGAACGAGTACAAAGAAGGGCAACAAGATTGATGAGGGGAACAAAGGGAAAAGCTTCCAAGGAAAAGCTTTAAGTTCTACAAACTGCAGCATCTGGAGACTAGGCACATGTGAGGTGATCTGATTGAGGTGTATAAGGCCTTGAATGGTTTCAGCAAGTTCAATGCTGATGGGATTCTACCTCTTGCTCAAATTCTACCTGAAGGGACAAATTCAAATTGAGGAACGACAGCTGTAGAACAGATGTGCTGAAATTTGCTTTTAGCCAGCAGGTAGTAGTTAGTTGCTGGAACAGACTTCTATCTCTTGTGGAAGTTGATAGCTTGAATAAATTTAAGGGCGAGCTAGACAGGCATTTGGAGTGTGGAGTGAATGGATGGGCGAAATAGTTTTTTTCTTCCCCCCCCCTTTGGCTGATGCTGCATAAGCTTGTTTTCTTGCATTGAATGCCTCAACTAATGCTAATGCTTAAAAAAAAAACAAAAAAAAAAAAAAACAGGACAGTAACACTAACTCTTCTATTGGAATGACCAGCAGCCTGGAAAACAAAGTGCAGGGAATTTCAGAGACTGCTGGGAGTCATCACAGAACAAGTAAATACGTGGGCTGTGTTAGGGTAGTTAAGAAAAAGAACAGTTATATGTATACTTACACGCACACCAATGCTAGGAGTTTAGTAAATAAATTTGATGAATTTTGAGGTGCTGGTCAAAACATCAAAGGCATATATTGTTCAGATATCAGAGATGTGGTGTCACACATAGGAAGAATGCAGAATTAAAATTTGGGGAATACAACATGTACAGAAAGGATAGACAGGATAGGAAAGGTTATGCTATTAGTTAAGAAACTAAAAAATCTAAGGAAGTGAAGTCAGTTGATATGGGTGGACAGTGCAATGTTGGGTCAGTTTGGTGTGACATAACCACTGAGAAAGCAAAATTTAGAATAGGAGAGTGTTATAGGCCTAATGATATTAAGTATAATGAACAACTGTGCAGAGAAATAAAGGGTGCCAGTAAATCAGATTATCTTGTATTGGGAGATTTTAATTTCTCAGATATTGACTGGAACTTGTGGATTGGTCACTCAGACACTAGCAAGGCTTTGAGGGATTTATTGGATAATTGTTTTCTACAGCAGCATGTTCGGGAGGCAAACAGAGGGAGTAATACTCTTGCTCTGATTATCAGTAGTGATTCTTCATGCAGTAAAAATCTGCAGATAAAGGAACCACTAGGTGGCAGTGATCACAATGTGCTGATGCAGGATTTCCTCAAAGAGGTAACTACCATCAGCTGGAAAGGAAAGGGTTTTTGCTTTCGTAAAGGTGACTACGGAGGTCTGTCAGTTTTTAAATTCTATATAGTGGGACCAACTAATGACTTTATCAACAGCAAATTCTAAATGGAAAGCATTCAAAGAATTAATCTTGGAAGCACTAGGCTTTCCATACCAACTAAGAAATATTGTTCAAGGTTTGGGCCCAAATGGATGTCAGATGAACAAATGAGACATGTGGCAGAGAAGAAAAATGCATGGGATACATAAATTAACAGGTGACAGAGAAGCCTGTGGTAGATAACTACTGGTCTGTAATCAAGTCACAACGGAAGTTACGCAGGAAAAGGCAAATTACGAGAAATCTATAGCAAAGGATGCAAAGAAAAACAGAAAAGAGTTCTTTACTTATGTAAACTCTAGAAGGAAGGGAATGACTCAGATTGGTCCACTTGATATCGATGATTCAACTGTTGATGACCTGCTCAGGTAGCTAACAAACTGAATGAGCATTTTGCATCAACATTTACACATGGAGAGTTATTCAAGGAGGGAAATGCCAGAAGTTTGTCAAATTAACAGGGAGCTAAGTGATTTTGTAATAACTGAGAACAAAGTGAAGGAGAAATTGTTGAAGTTAAACATAAGGAAGGCACCTCGGGTGGATGGGATCTATCCAGTTATATTAAAAGGCAGCAGCGAAGGAAGTAAGCAAACCCTTAGCCTTAATTATGAGCGCTTCCTTGGACTCAGGGAAAGTACCCATGGACTGGCATGTGCAAATGTGATCCCAATTCACAAAGGATCAAAGGGTGATAAGTAATTACAGACCTTTTAGTTTAACCTTGTTCCACAGAAATTAATGGAGACACTGTAGGACCATCTAGACAAGACTGCAGTTATAGTTCAGACCCAGCATGGGTTTGTTAAAGGGAAGTCTTGTCCGACCAATTTGATTGGATACTATGATGTGGTCACAAAGAACTGAATGCAATATACTTGGATCTTAGGAAGGCTTTTTTTTTTTTTTTTTTTTATGAGAACCCCAAACACGAGAGGTATTATAACCTATAGTACTTAGTACCGTGCTTGGGTTGGAGGTTGAGAAGACGAAAGAAGATATTTGTTGATATTGGACTTGAACTTCTGTAGATTGTAATTTTCAGGAAATACGTATGAAGGAAGGTTGTTCCAGAAAATGGCAGTTGAATGAATAAATGAGGAAGATGAAAAGTTGGTTCTGTGGGTTTGAAGTTGGACAGTAAATGGATGTTGGCTGGTGGCGGCACGTGTTCGGACTGTTTTGAAAGAGAGAGCGGGAATTATAGAAGCCAATTCAGAAGAACAGTGCCCATGGAAGTATCTGTAGAAGAGGCATGCAGCAGAAACAGTGCGTCTATGAGAAAGCGAGTGGAGAGACTCTGTTAGAGATGAATCATTAATTAACCTAACTACCCTCTTCTGAATGGAATCAAGAAGCCTGAGAGAGGTTTTGGGGGCACCACCCCAGATGTGGGAACAATATTCCATGGCAGGGCGGATTTGCGATTTATAGAAAGTGAGCAGCTGTTTGGGAGAAAAGTAACGCCGAGAGCGAAAGAGAAAACCAAGTTTTTTAGATGCAGAGGAAGCAATATTTGTAATGTGCTTGTGCCAAGAGAGATTAGAAGTCAGGGTAATCCCCAAAAGAGATATATCATTTTGCCAAGAAATCGGAGTGTCACTAAAGATAAGCATAGGAGAAAAAGAATCCTTTTTGCGAGATATAAGACAAGATTGAGTTTTAGAAGGGTTGAAATCAACTAAGTTGTCTTTGCCCCACTGCAGAATTACCTGAAGATCGGCATTTAAGGAATTGGCAGCAGATTTTCGAGAACTTGAAGCTGATTGAGCTGGACAAGGTTTCTCAAAATGGAAAGTTGAATGCAATGTGCTATCATCGGCAAAACTATGGATAGGATTTCCAGTCAATGGAAGAAGGTCATTGATATACAAGAGGAAAAGAGTGGGGGAAATAACTGAACCTTGGGGGACACCGGCATTAGTGGAGAAGTTAGAAGACAGAGAGCCATCTACCATCACCCTCAGTGAGCGATCAGAGAGAAAACTGGATAACCAATTACTAAAAACAGTTGGCAAACCATAAGATGGAAGCTTGTTTAGAACACCTTTATGCCAAACACGATCAAAAGCCTTTGAGATGTCAAGAGCAACTACTTGTGTTTCACCGAACCTTTCCATTGAATTAGTCCATAAATGGGTAACATAAGCCAGAATATCACCAGTGGACCGACACTAACGGAATCCATACTGGCGATCGTTGATCAGACGGAAGGTTTCTAGGTAGTTTAAGAGTTGGCGGTTAATTGATTTCTCCATTACTTTAGAAAGAGTAGAAGTAATTGCAATGGGACGATAATTGGATGGGAGGGATTTGTCACCCTTTTTAGGAACTGGCTGGATATGAGCAAATTTCCAAGCAGAAGGAAAAACACCTTTGGAATAAGAAAGTGAAAAAAGGCGGCAAAGAATAGGAATAAGTTCAGGAGCACAGGTTTTGAGAACAAGTGGAGAAATACCATCAGGACCTGGAGCTTTCTTAGCATCAAGATTCATCAAAATCCTTCTGATATCCTTTTGACGGAAGACCACAGGAGGCATTGAATGGAGCGTGTTAGGAATGGTGGGAGGTGTTTTACCAAGATCATTAATACATGAGCTCGAAGAAAAATGGGATGCTAGCAGGTCAGCTTTATCCTTGGCTGAAGTGACAACAGAACCATCTGGTTTGGACAGCGGTGGGAGCAGAGATGGGCAAAAGTTGCGGCCAATAGTTTTGGCAAGGGACCAGAATGCTCGGCTACCATTAGGGCAAGAAGCAAGTTTTCTACTCTTAGCCTGTTCAAACTCTAGTTTGGACTGATTAATAACTGCTTTACAATTGTTGCGAGCTTTGCTGTAGGCAGAAAATGAAACTGAAGAATTAGAAACAAGCCAATTACGATATGCAACGTTCTTCTCTTGGACAGCCTTAGCACATTTATTGGAAAACCAAGGTTTAGATAACGGACGAGATTTTAAAGTGGAGTGTGGGATAAAGGATTCCATTCCTGCAAGAATAATTTCACTGACACGATCTGAGCAAACGTTGACATCAGAAGTTTTGAAACAGTAATCAGACCAAGGAAAAGAAGAAAAGAAGTCTCGCAGGTCATCCCATTTTGCATTCTTGTAATGCCAAACAATACGAGGTTCGGAATAGCCATCAGATAAAGGTTCCATTGGAGAAGAGACAATGACCAAGTTGTGATCTGAAGTGCCTAAAGGACCTCTCACTTCAACCTTGTACTTAGAAGGGTTGTTTGTGAGAAAAAGATCAAGCGTATTGGCTGTATGATTAGGATTGTCCGGTATTCTTGTAGGTAAATGAACAATCTGTGCTAGGTCATTAGTAATTGCAAAAGCCTCAGCATCTCGACCTGCTGGGTCGGTGTGACTAGAAAACGGAAGCCAGCTGGAGTTGTGAACGTTAAAATCACCAAGGAAAATTACCTCACTGTTAGGAAAGTTGGACTGGAGAAAGTCAAGTTGCAAAGAGAGGAAGTCAAAGAGCTCCAAGTGATTAGTGGAGTTGGGAGAACGGTAGAGACAACAGGTGAATTTTACACAATGAGGTAGAGAGATTTTAAGCCAGAGAAGATCAAAGAGAGGAGATTCCAAATTGCCAAGTCTTTGACAGGGAATATCAGAACGGACATATGCACAAGTACCACCTTTGAGGCAAAAGGAATCATACAGCAAATAATTTGGACATCTGAGATGAGCAGTAGTTGAATCAACTGATAACTGAGATTCAGTCAGAAAAAGTACATGGGGTTTGGAAGACTGCAAGTGGAAATGGACATCGTTGAGATTAGAATTGAGACCACGTATATTTGTGAAATGAATTAGGAAGTCCCTGGGAGGTTTAGATCTTTTCGCAGATAAGCTTGCTCTATTATTTTGACAATTCATGGTGTATTCAATAGTAAGAAAAAGTGGGTGGGACATGCTGTATGAAGTAATAAAATTTTTGGATATGGCATACATGTGGTAAGAATATACCCAGATCCTTGACATAACGTGGCCTCGACAATGCTCCCCGCATACACACTACTCGGAATCCCTCCAGTCACTATCTGGCAGAGTAGAGGTAGCAAGATTATACACTAGCTGATCCAGAAGCTTCCTAGAGAGTTACCAATAGGTTCAGTCCGGTGTACTAACTAGCGGCCGGCCTGCGAACACCGTTTTAGAGCTGTACCCTCGAAATGTAAGGAATATTGGATCTCGCCACAACATTCATCATAACCTCAAAAATCATCAATCATACTGCATGATGGAAGAGATAGGGAAGGGTTGGCCGGAACTTAGCTCTAGAGACTAAACATGGGTTCCACCACTTCAAGCCTCCAATAAGCAAAGTGGTGGTATTTCACCGGTTGATGAGAGTCATCTACCACCTAGTACTGCCTGGTAACATAGAGGGGCGGCGTTCCTCCATGTGGTGTGGGCACCACACCTCGACCCCTGCTTACGTTGGTTCACACCTGGGTGGTCACCCACCATGTACTTGTGCATGAAGGTTATACCCAGGATTACTAACAGTCCCACCATCGTGAAGGTGCAAGCAGAGAATTTGGCTGTCTTAGACCGTCCGGACTTTGCCGAAATTGGGTCCACTTTGACTTGAGTGTCACCCGAATATCAGTTCCATCAGCGTTTTAGACTCCCAGGTAGCAAGAACAGCTTGTCTGGCATATCTGAGAGAATGTCTGTGACCAACCTCAAGGACCAAGGGCTTTTGATACCGTTGCACATGGAAGACTACTGTACAGATTGGAGCAGTGTGGCATTAAGGGCAAGTTATTGCTATGGATAAAGGGATGGTTGAGTGGGAGCAGACAGAGTGGTAATCAATGCACACTGCTCTTCGTGGACTTATGTTATTAATGGAGTCTGACAGGGTTCAGTGTTGTGTTCATTGTTGTTTTCTGTATTCATTAATGATATTGATGAAGGTATATCAGACTTAAAATCTAAGTTTGCAGATGATGCAAAGGTTGGCAGGGTTGTTAATGACACTAATTACAGTATGCTACTGCAACAGGATCTAGAAAAGTTGAGCACTGAGAGGTGGCAACTGAAATTTAACATTGACAAATGTAAAGTACCACATATGGCTAGTAACCCCAGAGTAATGTATAAACTGTGTAGTACTACACTCAGGGTGGTAGAGAATGAAAAGGACCTGGGGGTAATTGTGCAGTCAGATATGAAGTTTTTTAAGCAGTGCAGACGGTCTGCAAGAATAGTTCATGGTGCCTTGTCAATGATATACAGGAATTTTGCTAGCAGGGATAAGGAGGTGATTATCCCCTTGTATAAGGACAAGGAGTTATTAAATTCAGTGCTCCGCTAAAATATTCAAATATCAAAGTAAACCTAAAAGGATTATACACGAATTACATATTGACAGAGAGCTTATGATGACCGGAATCTGGATATAGAGTCCGCTAAAGGAATCCTGGACAGGTAATATGTTAATATTTAATTTTTAGGCATATATGCTTCGGTGTTTTGTTGTAATAAACAGTCAGTCTATAGTTGACTCAGCAGAGGAATTCAGCAATAGTCGCTTAAGACAATACGGTGCTTACAAGGACAACGTCACATGGCGAGAAAGTTAGGGATTAAACCCTCCCCACCACAACTGTACTTTTCTTCTATTTAGTTCGTGTGTTTTCTTTAACCCGATTAAACTTACACATGGATGACAAACAACTTCCTAATACTGAGGAGTTTCTTCCATCAATATCTACAGTTCTGTGTTATTAAATCCACAAGTTGCCCTTGAGGGATCGGATGATTCCGAGTCTTCGCAAGATGAAATGTTTCGTCAGAAATCTCTTTCCACTGAACAGATTAAATTGAATGGCTCATTGCAGGACTCTGCAACGCAAAAAAACACTGGCTAAAAATATACAGTCAGAGTTGGATAGTGATATCACAAAGGGGAGGCCAACGAATGACAAGCTGGATACAGGCTCCGAAGGTGAATTAAACTTACAAACTAAGCTAAATGAAATGGACGCACCTATCATTCTGGGAACCATATCGAAACTGCATAATGATTTGTCTGGGTTTTTTTCCCAAGAGGGAAACAAGATTACTAAAACAGCTGGTAACATCCTAAGAGAAAAGTGGCACAATTTGGAAACCGTGACAATGTCACTTCTCATTGAAAATGAAAATTCGACCAGGCTAGCCGGGTGGGTAAAGTACCTGCCTAGCAATCCAAAGGTCGCGGGTTCGAATCCCACCTCGGGCTTGGATCAAAGTACCGCAAAAACCTTGGGAGGTGCATTATGGCCACAGAAGCCGATGCGCCAACAACTACCAAAAAAAAAAAAGAAAACGAAAAACTAAAGGCACTTAATCAAGAGGTACAAAACAGAACAGATCTTCTTGATAAGATTATTAGGATTATAAATACCTGCCTGGCCTTTGTGATGAATTCAGATGCGGCCAGATGAGAGCAATCAAAGGATCTGATGGGATCCGAGGTTATCGATTCTCAGCTGATAAGGGAGCCAGACCTGTCATGTTCAGAACCTAATCATTCTGGGTTACTACCTGCTTCTCCTTTTCCTAGATCATAGGCAGACACCGTTCGAATTTTGGTACAAAAGACTGTACAACTGAAAGTTAAAACTGATAATGTTATTAATCTTCGAGCTTCAGACACCAGTGGGTGCAAAACAAGTAGCGAAGTTAAAAATCTCGTTACTAAGGCCCTCAAGTCTGATCTTAAGACTGCTAAAATTAAGTCCCTACGCATGATACGAAATAAAGGAGTTATTATAGAAACTGCTACCAAGACAGACTTAGAAAATTTATCTGCTTCTGAGTCTCTTACTTCAGCTGGCATCTCTCTCGGCCACCCTCGCATGGGAAACCAGTCTTTGCTTCTTTACGACATTCCAAAAGATTTAACTAAAGACGAAATAATCGAAAATCTTCATGTGAAAAACTTGGTTGGCAATGGATTTTCCTTAGAGGAATGTAAACAGGAAATTTCTCTCAGATTTACTACCCGTGCAAGATTGTCGTCACTTGTGAATTGGGTAATAAGCTTCCCACCAAGAATGTACAAATGCCTTCTGTCACAAGAAAGGATTTTCTTATCTTGGAGTTCTCACAAATTCAGTCGGTTTACAATTGTAACCAAGTGTTACCTCTGCTTAGGATATGGGCACACTACACAGTTTTGTTCCCACAAATCCCCTTCGTGCGGTCACTGTGGTCATGTTTCCTCTGAGTGCCATCATAAGGAAGAGGCGGCTTGTTGCACAAACTGAAAAAGCGAAGTAAACGGGAGTACAGCCATTCTGTAAAGGACAGTGAATGTCCTGAATATAAAAGAGCATTAGAAACTGCAAGAATAAGGACCGCTTATGAATAAATTGACTCATCACTCTGTACATAATGTAAACAACACTACCTCTAAATGGTTCTACGCCAGTTTCGTCTGTGAGGGAGAAAGGCCATCTGAGGATTATGCAGATAAACGGGCAGCGATCTTGGGCAGTAGCTGACGAGATTAGGCTTTCTGCCGAGACAAATTGTATTGACATTGTCGCTATACAAGAGCCGTATTTTGCACGCGTCCAGCCTGGACCACAGTCTAAAATTCTGGGTTACTCATTAAAAATGAGAATAATACAACCCGTTGACCAGAATCCCAAATCTTGTATATTAATTCTTAATGACTCTTTAGACATCACGGTTCTTCATGGATTTTGCACCCAGTTCTCTACCTGCGTTCTTATCACACACTCCATAATGAATTTTTACTTAATTTCTTTCTACTGCCCTCCACCGGAGGACTTTATTCACTCTCTTGCTTACCTCTAGACTGTGATAAATACTTTGGGACTGAATAGCAATATATTGATCTCATTAGACGTCAACGCAAAATCAAACTTTTGGCACAGCTCTTCTACAGATGCATGTAGCCTTCTCTTGGATTTCATAATTAATCATTGTGTTTCAATGCACAACAAGCCTAATCACCCTCATACTTTCTCAAGTTATGCAGGAGAATCTAATAAAGATATAACTATGACAAACTCTCACTTCGATTTGCAGCTTACTGACTGGACTGTGTATACGAACTGGTGCACCAGTGACCATAGAGTCATCTATTATATGCTTTCCCCTGATTCTGCCGTTCCATCTTCACACACTTTCTCATAGTCAGAATTAATAATATTTTCCATCAGAAATATTGACTGGAATGTTTTTGACTCTTCCATTCTTCTGGACCTTGACGAACAGAAACTTGCTTCTTTTGAAACCTCACCTATTTCTCATCAAGTGAACTATATTAAAAATGCTATAATAAAAGTGTCATATAAGTCTTCTAGGAAAAAGAGGGTTAATCAGAAGACGTGTTCATGGTGGACACAGGAGTTATCCCAGTTAAGAAGGGAAGTTCATCGAGCCCGTAGGTACTACCAAAGGCATAGAGACTGGCCCCAAGCCGACGTTAATCGTTTTTACCAGCAGTATTCTTCATTGAGGAAAAGCTACGTGAAGGCCATTGCCTCTCAAAAGCGTAAAACATGGATGAATTTCGTTCACACCTCTGGAAATATTAACCCTTGGGATCTTCTATACAAGATTGTAAGAGGAAAAACCTCTGGTTCTAACATATTTGGCTCAATTGTGGCGGACTCCGTGGAAACACTGAACTGGCATGATTCTGCAAATGCAATCTTAGATGCTCTTTTTCCGTTGGATGATCCTACTTCAGACCTAGCCGTTCATTCTAAAATCCAATCAGACAATGAATTTTATGTGTCCTCAACAATCACCGAACCTTTTACATTGGATGAACTGCAGGCTGTCTCGCATAAAGTTAATGTTCAGAAGCGCCCAGGACTAGATCTTGTAGAAAACCTTTTTTTATTATCAGAGTCATGAAATTAAAATCTTATGTTCTTCTAAACTTATTCAACAGATGCCTTCAGGAAGAAACTTTTCCAGAAATTTGGAAGGTCGCTCTAGTTAAGTTGATCAGAAAGCCGGATAAGCCTTCTGGAGCGGCAAGATCGTACAGGCCGATCGCTCTGCTGGCTAATTTGGGTAAATTGCTAGAGCGACTAATGGCCATTAGATTGAATACCCTACTGGTTCGTTCGTTATTTGGTTTTTAGGAGCATTAGCAACTAAGGCCATATTGCTCCAAGATATGCGGTGGTCATTCCATGACCTTTCCGCATCCTCCGTATTTGGTGGTGACAGGCTCGAACCCCGGTCTAATCAAGAAGCGTGTGCTACGCACTGCTGCTCCTTCCCACCTGGCTACAGAGGCGCCTTACCCTACCCTACTGGTAGAACAGGATCTGCTTTCAAGGAGTCAATATAGGTTCTGTCCCGGACGTTCCTGCGAGGATGCTCATGTGGACTTTGTCTCTTCAGTTCAAAACTCGGTACATAAATATACCCTGGCCATTTTCATCGACTTCGAGGGCGCCTTCGACTCCCTTTGGTGGGAGAGCGTCCTGGAGCGTCAGCGATCGGCTAGGTGCTCCAACCACCTTTAAATCCATAATTACTTTGCCAATAGAACCATAGCCAAGTATCAAGATCAGTATCTAGAGGGTGCCCACAGGGCTCTATATTGGGTCCTTTTACATGGAACATGGTGCTGCAACAGTTGCTCTCCCGATCTTTCGATAACATCAAAATAATAGCGTATGCAGACGATCTCACCATCTTGGTAAATGATAACTCTAGGGCCAATCTTGAAACTACCGCAAATTTTGTTCTCAAGGATCTCTACGATTGGACTGTGGCCAATAAGCTTAAAATCAGCTTGTCAAAAACAAAGATGATGATTCTTGGATCAAAGTTGGATCTCTCTCGTCCTCCGTTGGTCAAGATCAACAGCATTCGTCTCCCCATAGTTAAAGAGTACAAGGTTCTAGGAGTGGTAATTGATTCCAGTCTCAATTTTATTCCTCACTTGACAAACTTATCTAAAATATGTAGATTTACTGGTGCAATTGTTAGGGTGTCCCGTGTTGAATGGGGGCTCTCCAAAAAAACTTTCAGGATCTATTACAATGCAGTTTTCCTCCCGCTAATCACGTATGCTGCCGGTGCATGGTTTCACAGGGCACGGCTCAAACACTTCAAAGCAAAACTCGCCTCATTGCAGAGAACCATCTTGCGGTGTTTAGTTAAGGCATGCAGAACAGTCTCAACACAAGCTCTGCAAGTACTAGCCAGAACATTACCTTTAAACTTGCAAGTTACTTAGAGGATTTTTATACAGACTGAAAAAGCAGAGTGAAACCGAATTTCTTGGAATAACCATCAACTTCAAGATGATGCTAAAAGAGAAAGAAGGAAACTGTGGAATGAGTTAGTTAACATCTGGCAGTCTCGATGGGATACAGCTACCATTGGTACAACGAGAAAATTTATACCACAACTTTCATTTCTCCTAGATAAACATGTTCGATTGTGGTTCTGCATGGACATATTCACGTCCTACTATTGACAGGACATGGATCGATGAACCAGAGTCTCTTTAGGTTCAATTTATCACAAACAGACCTCTGTTCGTGTGTATCACCAGAGAGTTGGGATCACATCTTGTTTCATTGCTCCCTGTATGATGATCTCAGACTTCCTCTTCATGCACTTACCAATTTTGAATCAGGACAGGAGTCGTCTCTGCTTCAAAGCTCGGAGTCATATCAGATTCTTCAGGCTTTCGCTCAAGGAGTATTTCTTCGAAGGCATTCAGTATCGACAGATCTCAACAGAATGCAGCACAATGGTCCTGCTGATGCATAGCTGGTTAGATCTCCTTTAATAATATATAAACTCAAATCCTCAAGAAGTGAAATTTTTCCTTGGCCTGCAGACAAAATTAAGTGCTTTCTTTCTTTTTTTTTTTTTTTTTTTTAGTAGCATCACTTTCCTTCTTTTATGTATTTATTATTATAATTTTTTTTTTTCTAGTAGCATCACTTTTTCTTTTATGCATTTATTTATTATCATAATTTTTTTTTTCTGTTTACTAATTTTATTTGGCTTTTTTTTTTTTTTTAGCAGCACCACTACATTCTTCCATTTTACTTATTTTTTTTTTATTTATTTTATAAATGTTTTATTTTATTAATTTCGGTTCCATATCCAGCACCATGGGTGATCATGTGTTTTTTTTTGCCCCCCTCTGGAATGGGCCCCCAGAGGATCCTGGCCTACCTTCTGACAACATCAGGTGGGTCAGAGTCTCTTGAGACAGTACGTGCTTCACATGGACTGGCCCGCCTTCCCATGGTGTGGGCGAGTACCCAGAATCATCTGCCCAGGTGACTGATGCTTCTGGGTAGCCAAGCAGCCAGAACCGAACAACAGAACACACACACAATACACACAAACTGACATCACACACATATCTGGTCTATTTGTAGTGATACTGTTCTTCAGAGAGATACGAGGCGGAGTTGAACAAACATTTTAGGAGCTGCCCTTTACATATACACATGTCCACATGTATAAGGCAATGGCCAGGCCACACCTTGAGTAGTGTAGTAGTGTATACTGTTCTGGAGGCCTCATTTTGGGAAGGATGTAGCGCCGCTAGAACGTGTATAGAGAAGGGCAACAAGATTGGTGAATGGAACAAAGGCTAACTCTTACGAAGAAAGGCTTAAGTTTTACGAATTAGTGTCTGGAGACTAGGCACCTGCAAGGTGATCTGATTGAGGTGTATAAGGACTGTTCCCAGAAAATGCATTAGCAGCAGTCAATGATATGAGGATCAACCTCTATATATATGCAAAGGGCAATAAGTACAGAAAAGAAATAGAGGAAAACGTACTGATATGTTTACAACTCAAAAGTCATAGAATGACTGAATTTATTTTAAAGAACATTTGGAATATCTGATGAAGGAATGAATTAGACATGACTGCCACGCGATTAATATTGTGTGTCAACATAGTAATACTGATCTTTTATTAAAATGATGGTTAAATTAAAGGTAATTCTTTAGTAAATATAAATAATTACTAAAGTTGCAAAATAAAATTGTTTAAATGTTCTATACTACAAGCACAGTTATAATGAGTGAAAAAATGTGAATTTTAAATATTCTACACCAACCATCGTATTGTTATTTTATAGTTCCTAACAGAACATCAGCCCTTAGTAGCAATTACAATCTACTTGATAAACAGATCAAAAACAGAGTAAAAAACATTTGCTGAATTTAATGGACTTTGCTCATTAAATTCAGATTTGTTAACCTCTTCAGTCTGACAGACTTTCAAAAGGATAGCTCCTACTGAACTAAGCTTTTCAACCTTAGCAGAGTTTGTTTAAAACGATTACTTCTCTTGAAAGAGAGTATTAACAGCAGCAAATGATGCAAGAAAGAAAGCTTATAGAGCATGAGCAAAAAAAAAAAAAAAACCTTCCTATATTACTTGTCCATCTCCTCTAATGGCCTGTCTAGTTCTTCCTTGAGTTTATTCAAACTATGCACTTCTAAAAACAAGGTGAAAGCTTATTCCAACGATTAACTACCCACTGGCAAAAAAACTAACCTTCACACATTTATCCTTCAACCATCCTTCCTCGATTTGAATTTTCTCCCCCTCGTGTGTGTAGAATTAATATACAGGTATGGTACCATCTGCCTAGTAGGCTACCACCTAGTCTCCAAATGCTACAATTTGCAGAAATGGAGGCTTTCCTGGTAAGAGCACTGTTTTGTGATTCACTAATCACTGTTCTTCTCCTCTGCAACTGTTCCAACTGATTCATATCCTTCCTAAAAATGAGGGTTTCAGACCCGTATGCAGTACCCAAGGTGTGCCCTGACCATTGCCTTATACAAAGACAATGACCTCCTTATCCTTGCTGGCAAAATTCCTGTATATCAAAATCCCATGAGTTGTCCTGGCAGCCTGTCTGCACTACTCAGAGATCTTCATATCTGAAGTTCTTTAAGCAACTACTTCCAAGTCTTTTTCATTCTCCACTACCTTAGGTATAGTACAGGGGTCCTCGTTATCCAAAAAATTGGTTCCAGAAAATTCCACTTAAAACTGGGACCAAATTTTCTTAATGTGTTATTATGTACTTGTAGAAAGTAAAAAATGGATTGAAGGAACTGAAAATTTGAGACTATTTTATTAGACATTTTTTATTGTAATATGTTGAACAATGTAAGGTTAAGTAAAGTTTAGTGAAGTTACATTATTTTTCAGTTTTTACGAATAAAGAATGGGTTTTTTACCATATTTTTTCAGATAAAATTGTGTTATAGCATTCAATTATGTCTTTAACTTTTGCTGCACGATTATGAAAAGGGTAGTTCTCACAAAAATATTCAAGTGCTTGGTCAATTTTCTCAAGGGCTTCCTTTAATTCTTTAATTTTCAAATCCTCGTAACTGCAGGGACTCTGATACCAGGGACCCCCCCCCCCGTACCACACATTTGGTTCATTAATCTGGGATTACTGCTTCCCATATGAAATACCCTGCATTTATAATTCTTAAACCTCAGTTGCTATTTCTCAGCCCATCTGCATAATTTGTCTAGATTTCATTGCAGTAGCATGCTGTTTACTATGATTAACTACCCTAGGCCAAATATTCCTTCATTATTAATAACGTAGCCGAGTGGTCAGGAGCGCGAGTGCAGTAGTGCACACTCTTAGAGTGGACGGGGGTTCAAGCCTGACAGCTAAATACGACGATTAACATTCATATTGATTGATTTATTGTAAACTCCACTGACCTGGTGGTCATGCCACAGTAAAAACAAGAATGTTTATAAATATAGGAAACAATGTGCCCCAGCACTGAATACAGAATAATGCCTGCTAATAACATTAGTCCAAGAACTGCAGCGCAACAGTGATAACCAATCTGTCTTTTCCTACTCAACCATCTCTTTATCCAAAGTAAAAAATTTACCCTTAATGTCACATTGCTCCAATTTGTATAGCAGTGTTTTATTTCAAATAGTACCAAAAGCTTTTCTAAAATCTAAGTATATGATGTCAAAATTATTTTTTCCATACAGTTCCTTTGTTACTGTGTCATATTATCCAATCAGATTGGTCAGACAAATTGCCCCATATCAAATCCATGCTATGACTGAAATAATATAACTGTATTCCTGTCTAGATGATCCTGCATTACTTCTTTAGCCCAGTGACTCCATATTTTCCCTTGAACAGAAATTATGCTATCAGGTCTAATTACTAATGTTTCCCTTTGATCCCCTTTGTGAATTGGGGGATACATTTGCATATCTCCAATACGCAGAGACCTCCCCTGAGTTCAGGGATGTGCTCATAATTATGGCTAAAGGTTTGCTTACTTTCTTTGCCACCTTTAACATAACTGGATAGATCCCATCCACCCCAGGTGTCTTATGTTTAACCTCAACAATTTCTCCTCCTCTTTGCTCTCAGTTACTGCAAAATCATTTAGCTCCCTGTTAGAGTTTAATAAGCTTCTGTCCTCTACTTCCCTACTTAATTCCTCATGTGTGAATATATACTGCTGTTCAAAGAAAGTGTATCACCCCCTTAAAATTGTAAATGTCATCCGAATAACATAAGCATAGGGCAATATTTCTTACAGATTGCATCAGATAAGACTGACACACATAGGTGATGACATAATATTGCATCAGCTGTTACTTTCAGCTATATAAACATGCTCTGCAAGAGTTGCACTGATTCCTTGCTTGCGTTAGGATGGCAAGTTACGTGCAGTTGACACCAAGAAGAAAGAGTGCTATTGTTGCTTTACATGAGGAAGGATGTTCTTCCCGTCATATTGCTTATAGTGTCTTGTAATCAATTGACAGTAAGTAAATTTCTTTCCAAACCCAAGAATACTGAGTTAGGAAAAAAGGAACCGGATGCAAATGAGTCTCTGCACCAAGACAGGACCACGTTTCGAAGCACTTATGCCTTAAAAACTGCAAAGCTTCTTCATCTGAGCTGAAAAGAGAATGGGAAGAACATACAGGAGTGGTAGCAAGTGCAGTAACAGTCAGAAGATGCCTCTCCAAAAATGGACTTGTAGCCCTAAAAGAAGCCCCTCCTCACACAAAAAATGAAAAATTAATTTGGTGTAAGGAGTATGTCAAATGGACCACGAGCAGTGGAAGTCAGTTATTTTCTCGGATCAGAAGAAATTCAACCTGCATGGCTCTGATGGGAGACAAACGATTCGCTATAGATGTGGTGAAGAATACTATCCAGACCGTATGGTGTCTACAATGAAATTCCCTACCAGCCAAATGATATGGGGGTGCATTTTGTATCACCTGAAGTTTATAAAAGGTTCCATAAATGCCAATGGATACCTGGCTATACTGAAAGGCAAATTTCTGCCAAACAACAGAGACCATTTCAACTTGCCAAGTAACTGCATCTTTTAGGACGACTCTGCTCCTTGTCATTGGGCGAAAAGTGGAAGTAGGCACTTCTGTAGTTACTTGAGCTTCATTTCTGCATTAGAGGTTTGCCAGTAATGTGTTTACATTTGCTATAGGTGAAAAAATGGTTGGAAGAACGGTCCATTACAACTCTTAGCTGGCCAGGAAACAGCCCGGACCTGAATACTATAGAGAACTATTGGCATCGTGTGGAATGTGCAGTTGCCAGAAAGAAACCAAAGACCCTTCATGAACTTCAGGAATCTATAATTTATGTTTGGAACCATGAACTATCAGTTGATTATCTTCAGAAATTGATCTTGTCAGTGCCTCGACAGTGTGCTACTATCATCAGGGCCAGAAGCAGTTCAACTAAATATTAGTTTGCATCTGGTAAACATTGTTTTGTTTTCCATTTAAAACGATAAACTGAAGCAAATTGAGGGCTTCTGATAACATTTTATCCATAATTGTTGTGTTTACCAAAACTGCTGTATAAAGGTTGCAAATGCTCATTTTGGAATATTTTGGGAGCACCTGTCAAATATTACTTAGCTTTGCCTTAACTATTAATAAATATCTTTTGTTTATATTTCTATTTATGATGCTAGTCATTAATGTAACATACCATCACGAAAAAGGGTTAGAAATGTGAAATTCCTAGGTGATGCACTTTCTTTGAACACTAGCATAGATGCAAAATACTCATTCAGTTTGTCAATTATCTGAGCAGGATCATCAACAGGGGAACCATCGATATCAAGTGGGCCAATATGATTCATTATTATGATTCATAACCAGTGATTCCATTATTTTCCCTAGAAAAGACATTAAGCTAACAGGTCTGTAATTACTCGTGTTGCTTTTTGATGATCCCCATTTATGAATTGGGTATACATTTGCACATTTATCCAGTCCAATAGGGACCTTCCCTGAATCCAGAGTTGCTCTCATAATCATGGCCAAAAGCTTGCTTACCTCCTTTAATAATTACTGGATAGATCCCATCCACCCCAGGTGCATTCTTTCCATTTAGTGTCAACAATTTCTCCTCCACTTTCCTCTCAGTTATCACAAAATCATTTCAGCTCCCTGCCAGAATGACTCACTTCTAGTATACCATTCCATAAAAAAATTCCTCATTTCTGAACGTAGATACAATTCTGTTAGAATATGATAAACTTCTGGTGTCACCACCCCTAAAAAATTTGTCATGTGTGACTCTAGATGCAAAAATGTTTATTCAGTTTGAGCATGACATCAACAGTTAAAACATTCGTATCTAGTGGACCAAAGTGATTCATCTCATTCAATCTAATGTTTACATAAATGAAACTTTGCAGTTTTCATTTTGTACATTTTGGTAGAAACTTTTGTAATCTGTGTTAGCTTGCTTGATCCCCTTGTGATCTTATTGCAGACCAGTTTATATCTATTGTAAGCTTCTGTATCATTAATATTATAATAACAATTTATATGAAAACTGATATGTATCCCATGCATATTTCCTATCTCACAACTCTCGTTAGTTCGTCTGACATTCTTTTAGATCTAAGCATTAAATAGCAGAGGCCTCCATAGCCAAGTGGTCATGAGCAGGAGTGCAGTAGCACAAGCTCCTTGAGTAGACTGGGTTCAGGCCCCCAACTGCTAAATACAGTCAAGCTGCCAACCCACACTGGACCAGCATGTCAGATTATGGTCCATTTCCCTCAACATGACTTGTTGAGGAGGATTCCATCCTGCAGTGGGTTGACAATGGCTGCAGATTTATTATTTTATTTATTATTAAATAGCATCTCTTGGTATTAAATGTCTAGTAGCTGTTCTATGATTACTTTCCATTTAGAAATTGCTGTTAGTAACATTACTAGTTGATCCCTCTGCACAGAATTTAAAAACTGTCTAGGACCACTGTAGTCACATTCATGAAAGTAAAAGCATTTTCTTTTGCACTTGACAGTAGTTACTTCTTTAAGTAAATCCCACATCAATACATTATGACAACTGCCATATAGTTGATGAAAAGTCACTGCTGATAATCAGATCAAAGGTATTGCACTCTCTTGTTACCTCTCTAACATTCTAGTATAGAAACAATCTAATAAATCAACAAAAGGCCTTGTTATTGTGTGAGTGAAAAAACTCACAAGTTCCAGTCAATATCTGGAAAGTTAAAATCCCCAATTATAAGAATCTGATATACTAATCCATTCTGTCTGTACTAATGACCCCGGTCATTAGGCTTATAATACATTCCTACTCTCATTTTTGTTTTTCCTGTGCTTATGTCACACCAAACTGATCAACACTGCAGCAGCCACCAATGTCAGCTGGATGCAGTGCAGTCTTAGATTTCGTGTGCTTCTTAACCAAGAGAATGACTCCTCCTCGCCTTTTCTTTTCTGCACACATTGTACCCCCAATATTCAAATTCTGCATCCCTTGTACCTGAGTCGCACTGTCTCTGATATTTCTACAACTCCACCAGTACTTCAAATTCATCAAATTTACTATGCTCCTAGAATTAGTTTTTTTTTTTTTTTTTTTGTAGTTGTTGGCGCATCGGCTTCTGTGGCCATAGTGCACCTCCCAAGGTTTTGGCAGTACTTTGATCCAAGCCCGAGGCCGGTTCGAACCCGCGAGCGACCTTTGGGTTGCCAGGCAGGCACTTTACCCACCTGGCTAGCCCGGTCGGCCCTAGAATTAGTCACACAAGTCTTTACTCTTAATAACCCTAACACAACCCATGTATTTGCGTGTTTCATGAGGACCACCAGCAGGCCTTGAAATCATTGGCACCTTGTTTTCCAAGCTGTTACGTATTCCAAAAGAAGCAGTGTAAGGATCACTTACACCTCTTGACTATGACTACTGTTATTCTATTAGTCTCTCAGAGAAAGCTGCCAATGACGTTACTTGATGCAGTAGAAAATGGCATGGACGAGTATCTGAGAAGACCACCTGTAATGCTTTCCATCATGCTGGAGTTAGTACAAAAACTTTAAGGCCTCATTCTGTTGAAACTGCTATTAACAAGGAAGACTTGGCTTCTTCAGAATGGATTTGTAAAACAAATCACGCAGATTTAAATCAGTGTGAATTAGACACTTATATTATGGTTCGTGATGACATAATCACATCGCAGATCTTAAGAAATAACACTGTTAACAAAGTGAAGATTAAGTCAAAAGATGTAAAACTGAAAGTTAAAACTACAACTGAAGCACTTCAAGCAGCTGAACTTTTGGATATTTTAGAAAAGCACCCCGAGGACAATCATAACATTATATTACAAACTGCAAAAAAATTAAATATGACTTGAAAAAAAAAAAAAAAAAACTTCTGATTAGGAAACAAAAAAAAATGCATTATTAAATCAGATTGGATTAAATTAAATTAAATTAGACAACTTCTACTGTTAGATCATCATCATCCATTTTCAATCCACTGCAGGATGAAGGCCTCTCCAGCAACTTTCCAGTTCCTTCTGTTTTGTGCAATGGCCATCCATTTACTACCCACTACTGTTAGATAGCACAGTATTATTAAATATGCTATATCTATACAAATAATCCTGTACAGGTACAAAATTAATATTTTAATGAATATGTATATGTAAACAGTGTGTGCAATGCCTATAAAAGTGAAAGTATTTAGTGTACCTAGAGTCAATACTTTGTGTGATATTTATATATCGGTTAATAAAATTTTATGATTAATTTCTACCAATTTCAATGTAATTTTACAAAATTTTAACTTTGTTTATAATGTCACTCAGTCAGTCTTAATGTCTACAATATTGTATTCCCTTCAATAACACTATAACTGGGTGTGGAAACCATTTTAAAAAAATGTAGCAAGAGGAGGGAAGCTAAGATGAATGAATATAGAACTGGCCAGTCTAAACGAGCAGAAAAAAAAGATGGTATGGGGCAGTTACATTGTGGTGTGAAAAGTATCGAAGCCCATGAAAGCTACAAATTGATCTGTAATAGTAAAAGAGAAAAGATGAGCATGGCAAATACAAGAATGAGAAATCATTGGCTAAGAGAGCAAAGAACAGGGAAGAATTTTACATGTATGTGAATATAAAGAAGAAAACAAATCAGATCAGCAACCTGCATAATAGAAGTTAAAAGTTTTAGATAATCTAGTTAATGTTGCTGATGGAACAGGTCCTTTGCATCTATCTTTAGTGGCATAAATCCAGTAATTTTGTAGGAGGTAAGGAGAGAGAAAGAAGTGTAGAAGAGAGAAAGAAATACTGCATACAGGTCTGGCGGCATTGTTTTAGGAAATGATGTTGAGCAATTTAAACGAGTACAGAGAACGGCAATGAGATTGGTGAATGGAACAAAGGGTTGCTCTTACTAAGAAAGGCTTAAGTTCTGCAAATTGCAGAGTCTGGAGACTAGGCACCTGTAAGGTGTTTTGAGATGTATAAGGCATTGAAGGGTTTGAGCAAGCTCAATGCTGATGGGATTCTTCCTCTTACTCAGATTGCTCAGAATTCAAACTGAGGAAAGACAGTTATAGAACAGATGTGCAGAAGTTTGCCTTTAACTAGAGAGTGGTTGATTGCTAGAACAAACTTCCACCTGTCATTGTGGAAGTTAACAGCTTAAATAAATTCAAGGCAGAACTAGTCAAACTTTTGGAGTGAATGACTGGGTGAAATGGGAAGGGGTTTTTTTTTTTTTTTTTTTGAGTGATGATGTATAAGCTTGCTTGCTTTCTTGCATCATATGCCTCTACTAATGCTAAATTTATTGAAGTTCCTTTTTCTGCGATTAATAAAAATGGATATTTCCTTATCAATTAATTATTAAGATTATAACTTTATAGAACACTTAATAAAAGTGTGAAGTTTACTTTCTCTAAACTTATACATTTAGTTTAATTAAAGCTGTACACGTAGCCGAGTGGTCAGGAGCGAGAGTGCATAGCACGCGTTCCTTAAGTGGACCGGGGTTCAAGCCCGTGACTACTAAATACGATAAATATTTGTATTGACGATTTATTGTGAACTCTACTGACTTGGTTGTCGTGCCGGAGTATAAACAGAAAGTTTATTTATTTATTTATATATTACTATCCTCCCATATCACTCTTTCTTTTAAGTCTCTTTTCCCTTTGTATATACATCTATATCTCTTTGGGGCTTAGAGGGGAAAAGACATTCTTCATGTTATCAGACACTCGGTCTAAAACAGTCTAAAGCCCAAGAAACCTATAGGTAAAAATAAATCCAAAATTAGTCAAGATACACTTGTCATGATGAACCAAAGACGACAAACAAAGAGCAAGATAAACACTGACAAGGATAAAACTGAGTATACTGAGTTATTCAAAGCCATTAGAAAGAAACTCAGAAAGTACATAAGAAGATTTAACATAAGAAAAGTAGAACAAGCATTAAGGGAAAACAAAGGACTTAAAACAGCAGCCATGAGCAGTAATACATAAAGACAATACTGCAACTGAAGAATACAATGGTGTACTTATAAATAGCAGAGAAGGCATAATTCAAATAGCAGAAGACTACTATAGAGAATTATACAAACAGCGAGGGAATGATGCAAGCAGTGGGGAAGATGGATCATAAATTAGTAAAACATATGACA